>NC_047148.1:21170742-21360742 GCF_009829125.3 Periophthalmus magnuspinnatus | reverse complement strand
TTTTAACCTCAAACTCAATATTTATAGAAAAATTGACTGATGTTTGATGTTTAACCTTTTCATCCGGAAACGAACTTTAGTTTTTCCTTAAACACAAAATCTGGAACAACTCAAGTTTGATATTATAAACCTTTTAGAAATTAAACTTGAAATAAAAGACACATCAGTCGTATCAATTTCTTATTTAAATTAGTAAAATAAGTTATGTCTCTCTTGACCAGTAGCTTGTTTGCTAATGAGTGTCAATAGAAACTTGACTTGACTTAACTTGACTGCAGTGTATTAGCAAAGCATTCTGGGATTTGTAGTATTAGTAGTGCGTGTGCTATAAACCGGCGAACCAGCTCTAATGCACATTTCATATGATCTCACGGGCCAAATATAATTACACCACGGCCCAGATTTAGCCCCCGGGCCTGAGTTTGACATGTGTGTTCTATGTGGAGAAAATGAATGAAATTATACAGTATGGACAGTTTAAATATTCCAAATTGAAACTAGAACTTCTAAACTTGTTAAAAACTATTGAAATAATGTTATATCAAACAGTGTCCGGTCTCAAACATAGATTTCCTGAACATAAATGAGTTTGTTTGTATTTTTGTGTCGTCTAAAACACTAGTTATGAGGTTATAATAAATGATGTGAATAACTTTTTAAATAAATTCCTGATAATAGTTTGATTTCCCACCCACACATTTTCTTCTACACTAAAATAAAGTTCTGAATCGTGACATAACGCAGCTCTCGTTTCTCCCCAGATGAGCCTCCGTTGTCGGAACTGGGCCACTCCAACGGCCTCTACAACAGCCTGAGCGAGTCGTCACCAGCCATGGGAGGCCGTCAGGGGGGCAACAGTCACGGCTCCTTCCCCCTGGACCACGCCGTGCTCCCGTCCCAGGACCAGTTCCACGACATCCGCTCCAACAGCCCCTACGGTCTGCCCCAGTCGCCGGGCTCGCTGCCGTCTCTACCCCGACAACACCAGCCGCTCATCTCCAGCCTCGTCTACCCCGACGCCGGCCTTTCCATCATGACCCCCGGGACGAACAGCGCCGTCAACCCCAGAGTTTCCATGGCGACCAACAACGGACCCAGCTCGGACCTGTCCACCGGCAGCAGCGGGGGTTACCCGGACTTTCCCGCCAGTCCCGCGTCCTGGCTCGATGAAGTAGATCATGGACAGTTTTGATCAGGCAAGGAATGAACACTCTTTTTTTTTTTTTAGGTTCTTTTTTTCTTTTTTTAATTTAACAAAAAAAAAAAAAAACGGACTCTGGGATTTTTTTCAACGATGTAAAGTTGGACAGTTCTTGTCATGCTGCCCCTTTTGATATTCCTCCCGTCTGAATGTCAGGTCTGGATTAATTTATTACATTTAAAAGCACTTGGCCTGAAAATTGTGTAGTTAAAATTTTCACAAGGTAAGAACAGAATTTACTTTTTTTAATAAGAAAAAAAAGTACCACAGACATGCTTGTAGTTGAGACGTTGTGGAATTACTTTACGTGTGTTGTCATGTTTTTATTTCTCACACAAAAACAGGTCGATTAGGGGACTTTAAGTGTCGGTTTGTTGCCAAATGTCTATAAATATAGCTATTTATCATTGTGAAAGTTTTATTTTTATACTCGTTCCTTCTCAGACATGAAAAAGGAGACAAACAGCGTCTTTGTACATTCTTAAACAGGGACTTAGGAAATAGGTGTTGTCTTAAATTGTACCGATTCTATGCATTTGTGTGTTATTTGTTTTGGTCGAACTTTGGTCGAAAACCCCGAATAAAATGTTGCGGTAGCGGCATGGGGCATGTTGTATATGTTTGTTTAATGGGAAAATCATGTCTTATTTATTCACACTGGTGATTATGATACTGAGAATCATTTCTGAAGTCTTGGCTCAAGGGTTTAATAAATCTGACTTAATTATTATACAAAAAATTCTCCTTTGATTTGCTGTTTGACGTTATTATTTTGTCCACAAATGTATAAGCAGAAGTGAATCTATTTTGTTATACCAGGCCACGTTTTAGTACTAAAGTATTTATGAATTTGAGGATTTTATTTCAGTGAATTGATCAAAATGGGGCTGGTAAAATGTTTTTCCATGTTTATTCCATCTTTATACTTATTGTTACTTCTGGACTGGGACAGCAGAAACATCCAAAAGGGAGTTTCATTACATTTTATTTGTTTTATTTTAATTTATACAGTGGAATGACAGCACTCAGTCCCTCTTTTTCATTGTTAAAACACAAGACAAGCAGAAAAACAAACAAAACAACCAATATACAAGTCCGTAACAATTAAAAACAGGTACAGGTGTGTGTATAAAAGCTCATTACCAGATTATAAAATGATTAAATTAAATTATATGAATTATTTTACCAGTATATCCAGTTTTGCTTTTCCTTGGAGTGTGTTTTTGTGAAGTAAAAAAGCTAAAAATCCTCTTTCCCATCTCAGTTTTAGTACGGATCGTTCTTAGTCGTGTGATCTGGGTTTAAATGTCCCCGTATCGATAAATAATGTGAGGTATTCTGGCAGTTTGTGAAGTAGTCCCTTATAGATAAAAGGAGCACATAACAAACAAACAAACGATAATTATTATGCAATTCCAGGACAAAATGCTTAGATGGACAGTTTGAAAACGCAGAGCCAAACCTACACTGTGTCTCAGGTGGAAGGTGTAAAGATGTAAAGTGATTGTTTGGCGTGGCGTTCTTGGCGTGGCGTTCTTGGCGTGGCGTCCTCTCAGCTCGTCTGTTCGGAGGCGGCGTGTCTTGTTTGTCCAAATGCTCCTATGGGAAAGGAATCTGCAATCCATTAGACGAGAAGGATCAAGTGCCCCCTGTGAGTTTGAGCATTTGTTTAGTTATTCACAGTCAAGTGCAATTAAATAGATTAAAATGTGTGTGTGGGTGAGAGGGGGTGTGTGGGTGTGTGTGTGTGTGTGTGTGAGAGAGAGGGGGTGTGCATGTGTGTGTGTCAGGGTGTGTGTGTGCGTGTGTGTGTGAGAGGGGGTGTGTGCGTGTGTGTGAGAGTGAGCATGTGTGTGTGTCTGCGTGTGGGGGTGGGTATGTGTGTGTGAGAGGGGGTGTGTGTGTGTGCATGTATGAGAGTGAGCGTGTGTGTTTATGTGTGTGTGGGGGGGTATGTGTGTGTGAGAGAGTGTGTGCGTGTATGTGTGTGTGCATGTATGAGAGTGAGGGTGTGTGTGTGTGTGTGTGTGTGGGTGTGCGCAGGGGTGTGTGTGAGAGTGTGTGTGTGACAGTGTGCGTGCGTGGGGGTGTGCAGGTGTGTGTAGGGGTGTGTGTGAGTGTGTATGAGAGTGTGCTTGTTTGTACGTGTGTGTGTGAGAGAGTGTGCGTGTGAGAGTGTGCATGTGTGTGTATGAGTGTGTATGAGAGTGTGCTGGTGTGTGTGTGTGAGAGAGAGTGTGCGTGTGGGGGTGTGCAGGTGTGTGTAGGGGTGTGTGTGAGTGTGTATGAGAGTGTGCTTGTTTGTGTGTGTGACAGAGTGTATGTGCGTGTGTGAGAGAGTGTGAGAGTGCGTGTGCATGTGAGAGACTGTGTGTGTGTGTTTGTGCGAGTGTGTGTGTTTGTGTGTTTCCTGTTTGTGCGTTTTGTTTTATGGTGATGCTCGACTTAAAACAGAACTTTTCTCCAAATATTAAAATATTATTTATTCCGCTTCAGTTTCACGTCAATATGAAAAGTGTTTTTGATGCAACTGAAGCCAAACATTTACACACTGCACTTATAAATTGTGTATAGATTTCTAAGTATTTAAAATAAAATAACACAAAAGTCTATAGTTGTGTTTTATAAATTTATATCAATGATGTTAAACAGGTTACACTGAGTTTTTTTGAAGTTTTCATTGTGACCGCAGGTGATCACCAGCTGTTCCACGGGACCTTTTGTTTTGGCGTCCAACCTCCGACTTCCTCCGTCTGCTCCGCTCCTCAAGTTGCCAGAACAAGAAAAGCTACACCAGACAGGATATTCAGCTGAATCCCACCTGAGCGGCAGGTATCACTATGGCCGGGCAGAAGCGGCAGGTGTGTAACCCGAGCCCGAGTGAGTTTGGGAGCGAGGGAGTCGGGGAGAGGAGCCGCGTCACGGGCTGTCGTGTTGTGCCAGCGTCCACCCTGTTTGGTCACTTTACCTGGCGGCTCACATTTAAGTCCGAGGCAGGTCTGATTGGTGCAGTCTAAACATTTTGAGAGGAACAAGAGTCGCGGTTGAGGGTATTGTAAAAGGCTTCGTGCTGCAGGTGTGGGGCCGGACCATGTGAAAATCCCTTGCACAAAAAGTGGGATTTACCTCGGTTACTTACTCAGATTAAACAGACACTCTGCATTTATAACACGCACTTAAGTAGAGAATTATATTAAAGCAGGTATGCAAGTTCACTTAAGCTGACCAAGGCTTTACAAAGGGGCATGTGGTGGGAAATGTGCACGAGTAAAACAAAAACAAGACGTATCAGAGCCATAACAGACACAGAATGATTCATATAAGTCCATATTAAATGTATGTCGCAGAAGAACAGTGAGTTAACCGTGTGTGTTGTTTCTTTCCTGCTGCATCATGGGCGTTGTAGTCAGTGTTTGTGTTAAACTGTTGCTGGTCTCTGTGTGAAGGCCTTCGCCGCGGGCCTCCTGATGTCCCTCACACACACACACACACACACACACCCGTACCAAAGACCTGTGTGTCAGATGGTGTTAAGTAAATCAACTCTGACAATAACATCTCCCCAGGGTCCCACACATCACAGCTACAATTCAGCTCTAATGGAGCAGCAAGAGATGGCCACGCACATGGGAGTGTGTGTGTGCAGGGGTGTGTGTGGGGGTGTGTGTGCGCACGCGTGTGTGTGGGTGTGCTCTTTTCATTTTGGGGCCTCTGGGTGAAGATGGAAGAACAGGGAGAATGGGGGAGTGTTATTGAATTTTACTCATGTAACAAATCTGAATCAGTTACAGCGATGTGTTAATGATGCAGATAGTTGTGTGTATTTTATTTCATTCATTTGAGGTGTATAACCAGGTTGACTATATCTTACCATTATTTATTTATTTATTTATTTATTTATTTTCTATTATCTATTTTATTTTATTTATGCTTTTATTTATTAATTTGATTTTTTATTATTATTACTATTATTATTACTATTATTATTACTATTATTATTATTATTTTATTATTATTATTATTATTATTATTATTATTATTATTATTATTATTATTATTATTATTATTATTATTATTATTATTATTTTATATATATATTTTTTTTTTTACTTATTTCATATTTTTATAGATTTATTTTATATTTCAATTATTTTAATTCTGGACTAACAGTGAGCGGTCATTGTCCTTTCACAGAGTACTGCAACACAGACACATTAAGAACGAAACATTTTAGTTTTGTACAGTTTTCATGAGTTAACAGTTTAGACGTGAGACGGGAAAGAGGCTTTTAGCTGTTTCACTCCAAAAAAAAATGGAATAAACTCCAAGAAAAAGCAAAACTGGAGACGTTTGTGACACAATTAATTTAATAATCTGGTAACAAACTTTTATCCACACACCTGCTTGTGTTTTTAATGTTTTTAATGGACTTGTGTACGTGTTTGTTGCTTGTTTTTCTGTTTGTATTGTATTTTAAACGGGGCGGCCATGGAAAAAAGACCCCAAGTGCTCTCAGTGAAGAAATAAATAAATAAATAAAGAAAGAAAGGCGCCATTTTGGACAGTGTGGGCTGAAAACAGGGACATAAAAACACAAAAACATAACGGTAAAAACAAGGAATTTACAAAGAAAATACAAATTGTTGGCAGCCATCTTTGAAAAAGTACTAAACGGACCCCTCGCTCGTGAGAATGCAGCAGCGGTGTAACGGTGCACATTTGTTTATGCGGCAGATTAACGACCGCGGCGGTATTAAAGCAATCTAACTAATCAACACGGTCATTAGTGCCTGTTTTCACTGACACCTCGAATCAGATCCATCACGGCTCCGGGCGGCCATTAGCACGCCGGCCGCATAATTATCTCTTCATTTCATTCTCAGACGGAAATGCAATATCTAGTAATGTGTCGGCGATGGCTGACTCAAATGCATGGGAGCGCGTTCGTATTAGAAATGGATTGGCCATGTATCATTCAGATGTTCTCCTCGTGGCTGCTGCTCTTTGGATGTTTGTCATTTTAATGCAATCACTACAGATCTGTGGGAGGCGTTAACCCTTAAATAGAGACGTGAGAATCCAAGTATTCTGCACGTTTAGTTGTGTTGTTTGCAGTTGAAATGAAATTAAATGAATTTTATTTTGAGTATGTTCATAAATCATGTAGTACATGTCCATTACAGTCCATAAAATAAAATAAAATATCATCCACAAAAACATTGAACATTCTCAAAAGGGACGTGGGAAGAAGTGTGCACTTATTTAATCCCACCCCTTTTTTCTAATTCAAACTTTCAACAAAAATTTCATCCAGCTTCCTTTCACTTTACTTCTTAGTATTAACTACTTTTCCTTTTTCTTCTTCTTCTTCTTCTTCTTATTATTATTATTATTATTATTATATTATTATTAATTTATTTTATTTATTTTATTTATTTTATTTATTTTATTTATTTTATTTATTTATTTATTTATTTATTTATTTATTTTATTATTTATTTATTATTTATTTATTATTTATTTATTATTTATTTATTTATTTATTTATTTATTTATTTATTCATTATTATTATTATATTTTCATTATTCTTATTTTTCTTATTCTTGTTGTTCTTGTTATTATCACAACCATCACCATAGTCTTTCCTGTACATCAGCACTGAACCAACAACAAAAAAGTACACATATATCCACTACTACCATTAATTAGGATTTTCGTTTGCTATATCTGGACAGAATATGACATTTATACAGTTTTTTTAATTGCCTAATATTTGAACATTGCCTTAAATCTTCACTCAGCCCATTCCTTAATCTGACCCCGCGACTGAAACACAAAAACTCTTCCTTGTAGTGTGACTTTAGCGTGTCTAAATTTTGTCATTCCTCTAAGGTTATAATTCCCTTCTCGCTCACTAAATAAGTTTTAAATGTTTGGAGGCAATTGATAATTTCTCGCTTTGAACATAATAATGGTTTGGTATTTCAACAAGTCCTCAAATTTGAGTAATCTAGACTGTGAAAATAAATCATTTGTGTGCTCCCTAAATCCCACTTTGTGCACAATTTGAACTGCTCGTTTTTGAAGAATAACTAAGGGTTGTATATTTGTTTTGTAATTATTCCCCCACACCTCTACACAGTAAGTCAAATACGGTAATATCAAAGAAAAGTATAATTGTTGGAGAGATTTTAACTCTAATACTTCCTGCTGTACTCTCTCTAAAGTTTTAAAGTTGTAGAAGGTAACGAAGTAAAAGAAGTAAAGCGCTGTACGTAAGTAGCATTTTTCGGGATCTGTGCTTTACTTAAATGCGTTTTACAGTGTCTACTTTTTACTTTTACTTCACTACACTTGAGAGTAGCGTGTGTACTTTCTACTCCACTACATTTTTTAACTCGACTGATAAGTAAAAGTACTTTTCGTGTGATTTGAGGGGTAATTTTGACCGTGTTCGTAGTAAAATCCTGGCTAAAGTTTTCGAGTTCAAGCTTCGACTTTGAGCAAAACAAAAATAAACACCTGAAATTCACAAGAAAAGAAGAAATTGATTCGTTTTGTTACTGTTGAACAAAATATGTGTCATTTTTAACCTGTATCACTAAATTTACACTTGAACAAATGAACAACACTTTTATTTTTACTCTTAAAGTGGATTTTTAAACAGGTGCTTAAATAGTTTTACTTAAGTTGATTTTTTTATGTGATACTTTTACTTTTACTTGAGTAACGTTTCACCTCTGTATCCGTACTTGAGTACTTTTTCACTCACAACTGTATTTGTTACACATCTAATAACTAAAAATAAATAAAACCTGGCTCATACCCTCTACTAAAGGCATTTATTTATGTCAAATTTATTATGACTTTATACAACAGTTTTTTATTACGTGTCCCAGTTTGGAGGTAAACATGTCTAAATCAAAATATCTTTTCGTGATAAAAACTGTAATGTTGATTTATAATAACAAAACGCTCACACATGATGATAAAGAGCTTGATGTTTTGACCCTTATGATGATTATCCAATAAGAAAACATGAGCAGGTCTTTGTAATTTTCCCAGACGACTTAAAACGAGCAGGAGAAAACCTCGCTGGTTCTGGTAAAGACGTTCATACCTGCAGGTCCTGGGACAATGTGTTTGTCCTTTTGGCAAGTTCGGCTCGGGTTTGGCACAAGTTACATACTCTACATACTCTAGATACTTTACGTACTCTAACTTTAAGATGCTTCAGATTCAAACTTCTTGCACAGACCGGATTTATTTCTTCCAATAAACGTGTACGTGTCTTAAACTGAGGGAAAAGTGAAACAAATATTTTCCAAAGTGAGATTTATTTATCTCCATTTGTCTTTTTTTTATTTTTTATTTCTATTAAATCAGTGTAACATCATCTATAGGTTAAATCTGCAACATGGTGAAGTCATTTTTAAACTGTGTAAGATTTTGACAAATAGCTCCATGTTCATTTGCATATAAAACCTATTAACAGCAGACGTTTGGCAAATGAAAGCTATAAATTATTAACAAATTTGAATTTAATTAATTTTCTGTAGATTAAGTGCGTATTTTGAAATCGTTTAAGTGTAAATCTCTTCGTCGGTCTCAAGCATCACCAGAAACATTCGCATTCACGTTTATTGTAATCTCATCCTTATCGGCGGCAATAGAAAGTAGCTTCGGCACATTTCGTCTTCATAAGCGTCGCCATCTCGGGGGCCTACGAGGTGTTAACAGCTCCCCACGGGATGTGTCTGGCTCACACATGACCCTTGACCCCTCCCCACCCACGAGCTCCACACTCACCAAAGCACTCAGACACACAGATGGTGGCGACCGCAGCAGCAAGCCATCACGCTTTTTCAATTACCAGTCGGGGAAGGCCATTGCTCAGGTCTACGACGGCGGCGGAGAGGAGCCAGAGAGAAAAACTTCACTAAAGAAACACACACACATGATCAGAGCCGTGGAAATAAACTCCTGTGTCCTGCGTGTGTTTGATGTGAGACTTGACTAAAGAACACGACACAGCTCCCACGTTTGCTCTGATCTCTGCTCCCTCAACGGACGAGAAATTACTTAGCCTAATTGTTGTTTTTGAAGCCGGCTCTTGAAGTACTAAAGGAGAAGAGGGGGTGGAGGCTCCTGATAAAGAGGAAGAGGGGGTGGAGGGGGTGGAGGTTCGTGATGTTCTTGTGAAACTGACGGAGGAAAGATGATAAACAAATGACCACCTCTGTCTATTTGTTTGTCTGATAAATATTGTTTTGGTTGTGCTGGAGGCGTAATGTCTGCTCTTTTGGTGTTTAGCCTGAAAAAATATATAAGTACACTTTTAAAATGGTTAAAATTATGTTTAATAATATAATATACATGATGTTAAAGTGATGTAAATAATGTACAAATATATTTACTTCACTTTAAAGGTGTAACTTTTCTCGAGGAGGCGTAGTTCCTGTTTCTCTCGATGGGATTTCTGTGCCTGGAATGTTCCAAACACAGTATCGAAGTAAACTTATCTATCTCCTGTGACACCACCAGGCCAAATTACAGGTCAGATCTGTGGTAAAGCAAGCCCACACACAGAAAGAATGCATAGATTTAAGTAATAAAACACCTGTAACTGATTCGATGCGGAATATAAACATTTAATGACGCTCAGTAATAACCAGAGCTCATCCCACAGCCTCGTGTCTTAAACTGCAGGATCAAAACACAAAGTGTGAACCGGCGGATAACGACCCTGACCCCACACTCCAAAGTCCACTTCTTATTTCCGCTCTGAGCTATGTCCAGTGCTGCTATTACTTTTCCCCAGACCGACCGAGTAATCCCACTGTGATTGTGGGGACACATGAAGGTTGCAGCCATCGGCGCCGAGCCCTTCCTCAGCCCACTGCTACTTCATTTCTCTTTTTTCATAATTCATGTCAGAGGGACCTGTGGAGATGAGCGAGGGTGTGAGCGGGGGTGGGTGGAGAGGGCACACACTTAATCCCTGGGTCAAGATGTATTTATTGAAGATTAATAACCGAGCAGCAATCTCATCATGCTCTCGATGATTTTATAATTTGGTTTTGGGGGGGTCAGAGGGGGAGAGAGGGGGAGAGAGGGGGAGAGAGGGGGAGAGAGGGGGAGAGAGGGGGAGAGGAGAGATCAGGGACAAAGACACAGGAGGTAGAAGGCGCTTAGCCTTTGTCAACTCAGAATACAGTGGAGGATTTAATATACAATAGCTTTATGCACAGAGGGATTTCTCAAAGGAGCAAGACCAGCAACTAAAACACGTGTCATTTTTCTGCATCACCTTTTACAAATGACACACAAATGCACAAAAGTCAGCATAATGTACTCAATTATAACAGTTTATCCTATGTCATATATGCATCAGTTTGTAAATAATACAATCAATGCAACAATCAATTATGAAGTTGTCTCATTTTGCTAAAAAGGGCAAAACATCAGGAGACGGGAGACAAGAAAACAAAACACTTTTCGACCGTGGTAATTGTTTCCCACATGGTGCATATGTAAAATGGCTGCTGCCATCTCATTTACTTAATGGATTTGTAGCACACATGCACTTACCACACAAAGACCTGCACATACAAGAAAAGAAACACACGCCTTTTGTCACCAAGCAACAGGGAAAAATTGTAAAAAGATACATTTGTGCAAAGAGTAAAGGTTCAAAGTTCAAGGTGCAGTCCTCCATCCAAATTTATGTACAGCCCTAATAATAATGAGTGGATGGGATTGATCGTATGTCCCTGACCTTGGTGATCAGGCAAACCCCGGTGCACTATATCAAAGACGACAGGCAGACGTGTCTGCGGCATGAAGCCTGCCACAGCAGACATGAGATGGAGGAAGAGGAAGGAGCGAGGGAGGAAGAGGAGCACAAGGCAGAGTAGAGGCATGCAGAACAGCAGAGACGAGGGTGAAGGGGTGCACTGTTTGCATTTGGATGGGATGAGGAGAGGCTCAAGGGCACAGGAAGGACACTGAGCATGTGCAGAGCCTCAACAGGAGCGTGTGCATGTGTACATGAGATACATGCAATATGTACATACAACACATGATATGTACATGAGATACAACACACGATATGTACATGAGATACAACACACGATATGTACACGAGATACAACACACGATATGTACATACAACATGTGATTTAAAATGAAAGTTTAGTTTCAGAGTTTTCTGTTATAATGACTTATAATTGTCTTACAAAGTCAATCCACCCCCTTTATTATTTGGGCCATAATGAAACAGTAAACATAAAGGATTGTGCTGATGTTTTATTCTGAAGAGTTCTTAAAAAAAACAACAACATTCCAAATATTCAGTCAATGTTTAATCACTAAATAACAATGGCAGTTAGAACATGTTGGTCAAATTTTCAAGAATATTTTAGTTTCTTTGTGAAAAATTAAATTGCATCTATATCACATGCCATTTCAGAAATCTTATTTGGTTCGGACAGGAGCCTGATTCATGATTAAAAAGAGGAGACTCAGCTTCTCCGTGTGATGAGATCTGTGGACACAACGCTCCTGTGCAGCACCGTCCACTGTCCACGTGAAAGGTATTTAGCGCTGACAAAGTGTCTCCCCTTTGACGCCATCACTTCTTTAAATGACTCAAGAAGCAAAAAGAGGCCTGCAGAGGGGAGAGGAGGAGAGGGGAAGAGAGGGAGAGGGGGAGAGGGGGAGAGGGGGAGTGGGCAGTGCAACAGGAGAGGGAGGGGGCTTTGTGTGTGTGTGTGGGGGGGTGGATTTACGGTGACAAAACGCCAGGGTCAGGCAGGGTGTGTGGCGGTGGTATTGATCAGTGAGCCATGCAACTGCCGAACCCTGACCCTTAAATAGCGAATGAATCTCAATCCAATAGACTGGAGTGTCTTCTACAGCAGCACACAGCGACGTATAAAACACTCACACAAATAAATATGTGTTCAAATATATGATGATGTGACCGGCGCAGAGCACGGCCATTTATGATGAATATGATGATGTGACCGGCGCAGAGGCCGAGCGCCGGGAACGACCAGAAACAACAGATCAATATCAACCTGTGCACCGTTTATGGCGTTTACTGTCCACAGAATCAGGTGTTTCTGAAGGTCCTATAAGTGCACAAAAAATAAATACAAAATAAATAAATAAATAAATAAATAAATAAATAATAACAACAAGACGAAGACAAAGAACAAGAAGAAGGAGAACAAGAACAAGAAGAAGAAGAGCAAGAATAACAAGAAGAAAAAAGAACAAGAAGAGGAAGGACAAGAAGAAGAACAAGAACAAGAAGAAGAAGAGCAAGAATAACAAGAAGAAAAAAGAACAAGAAGAAAAAAGAACAAGAAGAGGAAGGACAAGAAGAAGAACAAGAACAAGAAGAAGAAGAGCAAGAATAACAAGAAGAAAAAAGAACAAGAAGAAAAAAGAACAAGAAGAGGAAGGACAAGAAGATCAAGAACAAGAAGAACAAGAAGAAGAGGAACAAGAAGGACAAGAAGAACAAGAAGAAGAAGAAGAGCAAGAAGAAAAAGAACAAGAACAAGAAGAGGAAGGACAAGAAGAAGAGGACCAAGAAGAAGAAGAGCAAGAAGAAGAACAAGAACAAGAAGAACAAGAACAAGAAGAACAAGAACAAGAAGGAAAGAGGGAACAGTAGAAATAATGCAACAAAATACATACATCTTTTGCCATTATTATTCACATGCTCTCGCTGGGCAATAACAGTTCTAATTTTCAAAAGAGATGGTTGTGGGTTCAAATCCGCAGCAATACAGAATATATATATAAAAAAACAAACATATATCATATATTTAGCCCCAGATGTTGTCCAGGGAAACCACTACATGCTTTTTATTTTCTTATATGCCATGAACTGTAAACAGATTAAATTATTTGAAAGTCAAAACACAACTTTCTTAATCCCATAGACAAAATCTTGTTAAACAACAGAAAAAACAAGAATAAACAAGAATAAATCCATTGAAATGAAATAAAGTATCTTTTGCATTTAGGCAGATTAAATGGGATTGTCAGACTACACAAATATCCACTTTGACCTCCTTCAACACAACACAGATTTGTAATATTCTTTTATGTTTCTCCGATAGTTCAGTGGGAGCAGCCCTTTGTTCACTTTACATTAGAGATGATTGGGACGAGACCTTGGTTCTAGGCCCATATGTAGATTGCCTCTGTGCAATGGTAAAATCTGTCCCCACCCAAAAACAAACGTATTCTGTTTATGAAGGGCCGTTTATTTAATGCGTCAGCCATTTGCATTTCTCAGGACACACATGCTCCCTGAACCCAGCGGTCACACGAGGCTGCTCTAATAATGACTGCTTTTCCTGTAGAGGGCTTTTACATAATGAAACTGAGTCATATGGTGCATCATGAGCTAGAGTTATAGGAACACTTTACATAAAATTCACATTGGCGCATTAGCAGATTTGCATTTTCGGGGGAAGCCTCTGACAGAAATAACTGACATGTCGTAAAACAGAGAAACAAGGAAAAAGTCCTGGTTTTGCATTGACCTATCCTGCCAAAGGAGCCATGGAAGCGACAGATTACTTGAACTACATTTATTTATTTATTTATTTATTTGTCTTTTTTATTTTATTTTTTTATTTTTCTATTTATTTTTTTATTATTATTTTATTTATATATTTATGCAGTTATTTATTTATTTGTTTATTTAATTAATGTATTTATTTATTTTTATGTTTTATTCATTTTTATTATGTATTTATTTATCTATTTATTTTTTATATTTTTATTCATTTTCATTATTTATTTATTTATTTATTTTTATTTTTATGTTTTTATTCATTTTTTATTATTTATTTATTTATCTATTTATTTTTTATATTTTTAATCATTTTCATTATTTATTTATTTATTTATTTATTTGCATGGTACAAAATGCATAAGAAATATTAGTGGAAAAAGGAATAATGCCCCCTCTTTATGCCTCTTTAGTCCCTTTAGTTATTACTTCCATCAAAATAAACATGTTTTTGTTTTTTGACTTCTTCTTCTTGTCCTACACTGAGAACAAAAGGTGTGATCACAACAGGGAGCCGACTCTGAGCCCAAATCACTTTTAATCCAGCCGAGCTCTTCAGATTCCACAAAATCTCATATTTCTACACGTGGATTATGCATTTTCTTTTATTACTACAAAGAGGAGTGGGGAAGCAGGACTAAAACCAAACTGACAGGATTACCACAAAAGCCTGAGCTCTGAAATATTACAGGAGGGATCAAAAATATACAGTCTATGAATAGATGTGCATTGTTCATTATGACGATGAGGCTGAAGAGCTGAAACACTGCAGAGTTTAAATTAATAATAAGTAGGTCTGACACAAAAGCAACAGAACAGCCCTCAGGATGAAGAGCTGCTCCAGTCCCACAGAGACACAGAGATGTCCAGTACAAACTCAGTACTAGCACTGATGTTGTTTCTCATTTAAGTTTTACGTGATTGAGGAAGGAGTTATTAGTTATTTTGTTTGTTTGTTTTTTTGAGGTTGTATCAGAATGAACTAAAATCAATCTACTGTAAGACAAAACATTTCATTCATTGTACGTTTTAGACCTGGATCAGCAAACAGTGAACGCACCAGATCAGTTGTTGGTCACTTCGTCATGTTGCAGCTCTTTGCTTTTCCGTGTGCATATTTACACACATTTAGGAGGATAATAATATGATCGTGCAGTGAAATCAGAGCATGCACAGGATGCTAACGAGATGAAACTGAAGAGATCAGCAGCAGAGCAGGAGAGTGTTGACCAGACGATTTGGAGAAGGGCTAAAATGACCTTGCTTGAATAACAACAGCAGCGCTTAATGTGTTGCATTATAAGATCTGTGATAAAACACTTTTATGGAGAGGTTGTAAACGCTGCAGGCTCATCCCACACACTGCCTCTTCAGCGGAGCACTGGTCAAAGGCTGTGTGTGTGTGTGGGTCTCACCGGGGGAAGTCCAGTCCATTCATGGCACATTAAGACCCTGTACCACTGTCTAATTGTCATTGTCCTCACCTTGGCACAAGTTTCTGTGGAGTTACTTAAGGTAATCATCTTACTCTACACATCTTTAAATTTAGGGAAATTATGACTTTTAATGGTGTCTGTTTACAGCTCCCTATTTCTCTCATAATAGGGGTTATTTTACTGCAGAGGGATACAGTGCGTTATTGCAGTACTCTAAATTACATAGTGTTATGGATTTGGATGGGACTCAGCAATGCCACCTAATGGGAAATATGCAGAAATGCAGGTGAGATGAGCCTAAAACACTAAAGGTTTTGCATTAGTTTATGTCATGGGCTCAGGTAAATCATGCACTTTGTCCTGAATTCTTCAGAATGAACTCAGGCTATTACATCAGCGTGTGTGTTCAGATGTGCTCGTAGTGTTCAGATGTGCTCATAGTGTTCAGATGTGCTCATAGTGTTCAGATGTGTTCAGATGTGCTCATAGTGTTCAGATGTGCTTATAGTGTTCAGATGTTTTCAGATCTGCTCATAGTGCTCATAGTGTTCAGATGTGTTCATAGTGTTCAGATGTGCTCATAGTGTTCAGATGTGCTCATAGTGTTCAGATGTGCTTATAGTGTTCAGATGTTTTCAGATGTGCTCATAGTGTTCATATGTGCTTATAGTGTTCAGATGTTTTCAGATCTGCTCATAGTGTTCATATGTGTTCAGATGTGCTCATAGTGTTCAGATGTGCTCATAGTGTTCAGATGTGTTCAGATGTGTTCACAGTGTTCAGATGTGTTCAGATGTGCTCATAGTGTTCAGATGTGCTTGTAGTGTTCAGATGTGCTCATAGTGTTCAGATGTGCTCATAGTGTTCAGATGTGCTCATAGTGTTCAGATGTGCTCATAGTGTTCAGATGTTTTCAGATGTGCTCATAGTGTTCAGATGTGCTCATAGTGTTCAGATGTGCTCATAGTGTTCAGATGTGCTCATAGTGTTCAGATGTGTTCAGATGTGCTCATAGTTTTCAGATGTGCTTGTAGTGTTCAGATGTGTGCATAGTGTTCAGATGTGTTCAGATGTGCCCATAGTGTTCAGATGTGCTTGTAGTGTTCAGATGTGTTCATAGTGTTCAGATGTGCTCATAGTGTTCAGATGTGTTCAGATGTGCTCATAGTGTTCAGATGTGCTTATAGTGTTCAGATGTTTTCAGATCTGCTCATAGTGCTCATAGTGTTCAGATGTGTTCATAGTGTTCAGATGTGCTCATAGTGTTCAGATGTGCTCATAGTGTTCAGATGTGCTTATAGTGTTCAGATGTGTTCAGATGTGCTCATAGTGTTCAGATGTGCTCGTAGTGTTCAGATGTGTTCATAGTGTTCAGATGTGTTCAGATGTGCTCATAGTGTTCAGATGTGCTCATAGTGTTCAGATGTGTTCAGATGTGCTCATAGTGTTCAGATGTGCTCATAGTGTTCAGATGTTTTCAGATGTGCTTATAGTGTTCAGATGTTTTCAGATGTGCTTATAGTGTTCAGATGTGTTCATAGTGTTCAGATGTGTTCAGATGTGCTCATAGTGTTCAGATGTGCTCATAGTGTTCAGATGTGTTCAGATGTGCTCATAGTGTTCAGATGTGCTCATAGTGTTCAGATGTGTTCATAGTGTTTAGATGTGTTCAGATGTGCTCATAGTGTTCAGATGTGCTCGTAGTGTTCAGATGTGTTCATAGTGTTCAGATGTGTTCAGATGTGCTCATAGTGTTCAGATGTGTTCATAGTGTTCAGATGTGCTCATAGTGTTCAGATGTGCTCGTAGTGTTCAGATATGTTCATAGTGTTCAGATGTGTTCAGATGTGCTCATAGTGTTCAGATGTGTTCATAGTGTTCAGATGTGCTCATAGTGTTCAGATGTGCTCATAGTGTTCAGATGTGTTCAGATGTGCTCATAGTGTTCAGTGGTGTTTCTGTTAAATACAGTGTGTCCATAAAGTTGATGAGATGTGTTAATCAGACTTGGTGTTATTATTACACCTCTATGAGCTCCATTTGTCACATGAAGCATCAAGACGGGACTGTATTTCTTGTCGTGTTTCGTTGCAGCAGAGTCTCATCAATGGTTCAATCACATCTGTATCTTTTGCTTTAGCTCAGTAATGTCCCGTATCTTTGTCCGACACATGACATGTTTAACACAGCCTCATAGAAACAAATCCTTCTCTTGAGGAGGAGACATTTCTTAGGTTCATTCAAAAGGCGCCTCTTTAATCTGAAACACAAAAATGCAACGTGATTAAAAACGTGTATAACCACTGAGTGCAACAGAACAAATCGAATTCATAAATCTTATCAACTGCCTTTGTAATTCAATTTTAAAACTGTAAAAGACTTTGGCCAAACTTATACTTGTTCTATTACTGAACACTCTGATAATGGAGTGATGTTCCGTGTTATTTGGCTGATATTCCGGACCCCCGCCAAGGCAAGAGCTCTTAAGCGAACCACGGCATTTCACGATAACAAAGACGTAAAACTATTTTCATTAAAACCCAAACTGTTATTTTTCTTGTCCCCCTTTTTTTTTTTTTACGTCTTTCCTTTGTCTCTCCTTCTTTCCCCGCCCGTGAGTCCTAACACTCCTGGGGCCCCTCATATCCAGCCGCTGCGAGATGTTAGGCCAGGACTTATCGATCAGACGATAAATTACCCATGCATCACCTCTCCTCCGCTCATTGCGTGTCTCACAAGCCTTCTGAGACCTTATAGAGAGAAGAAGAGGGGTGGGACGGGGGGGAGTGGAGGAGAGAGAGTCTTCAGCAAATTGTTAATTAAATACAAATCAATCCAGTGCCATTTATCAGGCCATGAGTCCAGCTCACCTTTAAGTCGGGAGGGGGGGGGATTAACGGGGGAAATCGATAAGGCGGACTCGGGGGTGGGATAAGTATTTAATCCACCAATCAAACTATATCATGGCCATTACAAAGAGACAACTGGACATTATGGGGTGAACGCGGGGAGGTTTACGGTTTGTCATTTGTTAGGCCACTATATATAAATAAGGCCAAAGGGGAACTGACTTGAGGATTGTTCGAGTAGTAGTGGTATTTATAGGGTTTAGATTTGAAAGTTGTCGCCACGTGCTTTGTTTTACCAGCAGTTTTATTTATTTTGTTGATTCCTGACAAACATTACAAGACATTTTCTGCTTCTTATCCATCGTTTTGCGTTTTGTTGCTGTGGAAACGGGTTCAAAACTGCACAAACGGCACAAATAAATACAGCACGCATACTTTTAAACACATTTTGTTGTTGAGAAATGACTGCGTTGTGTGATCCATGATAAGTTTGAGGTGTTTGGATAAGTGCAGAGCGGTGGGTGGGGATAGGGGGTAGGTGAAAACGGGAATTTTCTGAGCGCTCGAGCTTCAAATCAAAACGTAGATGAATCAGTGACAATATAATGTCGAGTAAGATCATGATGAGAGAAAGTAACATGGGTAAACAGCTCATAAAAGTCGATTTATGTTGAGTAGATGATGTTGTATATGAAGTTGTGTTGGTTTTTGCTTTATCGCGCAGACGAACTTGGCTGCGCTCAACGTTTGGGCCCGTCCCATCTCTCTTTACCCTTGCACCATCCAGCCCATAAAGTAAAATGTGGCCAAACAAGTCTATTAAAAAAAACTCTGACTCACACACTGCACTCAGAAAAATATCTGATTCCAGAAGCTGTATGTTTCTACTTGTGTTTTGCTGTGAGGTTGGACCAGAAAGTTTTAAAAAAAAGTAACTATATGAACAAGAAAAAGTTGTGACGAAGGTTCAAATATCACGCTTTCAGAATATCGTAAGCCTTCAAACAAGAGATGACAAATGGGACACGCGGGTCACATGTTGAGAACACGGTCACAAAGCCTCCAGTGTTGACGACTTTGCAGTAAGATCCTGGAGCTTAACAATCCTCCAACATCTGTCTGGACCCAGAGAAAGGCAGAGGCCCAGATGTCAAAGAGATTGGTCTTATGGGAGAAGGCTTCTTGGCCCCTGGACTGAGCAGCCCGGTCACTGAACTGGGATTACACTTACGACATGCTTTGGCACCGGACATAGCCCACTTTGAGACGCAGATCGAGGCTACGGGAGTGTGTCCTACTGCAGTACTGTATACACAAAGCACATTTAAGTCTGTTTTAAGGTTTTGAAGAGTCATTTTTAAGGAATAGGCTTCATTTTATTTGATCTAACTGACAAAAACCTCTAATCAAAATGCACAATTATGTCTGGGAGCTGCATCAGAGCAATCAGTATTTTATATTTAAAGATAGTGAACAAATACCAAGACACTTTATCTGATTTTCACTGCCTCCAAAACATGAAAAACAGCTCATTTTAAACAGTTTAAACACTTTATTTCATTCTGGTGTCCTAATTATTCACCTGTGATGAGTTTGCGAGCATTTAAAAAAACTTAGAGACCAGAGTTTTCATGGTAAAGCTGAGAACTAGCATGCTAATCACACACTTTGTGATCATCAGGCAGTAAAACGCATTATAATCCGATGCAGACAGTACAAACCCGACTTATTTTTCTGCTTAAATAGTATATATGTCCCGAGGTAAGACAAATGCAGCTTTACTCGAGTTCTGCTGATGGTATTTTTGTTCCCGGTGTTTTATTTGTTCAGTTTCGCAGTGTAGTCTCCACAGAAAATCATTTTTCCTGTGCTGTGATTTTGAAGTATTTTACACAGAAGGGTTGATTGGAGATGAGTACTTCACACTCCAGAACAAAACTATGCAGTCACTTGCAAAATCATCCCATTTAGCGCAGTTTGGAAGTGATTTTTGCACGCTTACATGTTATGGTTGTGGTGCAGTTGTGGAGCTTGTGTGTGTGTGTGTGTGTGTGTGTGCGCTGGTGGCAGAGCTTATTCCGGGCAGCTGGATTGTCGCGGTGTTGCTTGTGTTTTGCAGCCGTAATCCTCTCCTCTGGAGCTTTGCCTCACTGCTAATCTGAGGGCCAATCTCTCCTGCAGATGGTCCTCTCCTTTAAGCACAGCACAAGAAGTGAGCTCATCCTCCGCTCCACTGTTTTCCCCTCTGTTTCGCTGCAAATCGCACAAGCCTTTCTGCACACATTACGCCCTCATTTCTCATCCTCACTGCCCCATTTTCAACCATAAACCTTAAGTACATGACACTTACTCTGCGTTATACTGCGGGAATGTTAGCCCATCACGACCTGCTGCAAAGTAATTATCAAATATATATGTGCACATTACCGTTTCTCAAAGTGTGGTACGCATTTTCTGCAGCTTTTGATGTGTTTGAAAATGATTTTAGTTGTTTGCTCAGGCCTGTTTAGATTCAGTTTAGTGTAGATCATGGTATTTGTGTGTACAGCGAGTCAATTGTATAAGAAAGACCATTTTTCCAAACATTTACCGTATGTGGTGACAGCACAAAACCATTATAACAGGCTACTACTTTGTGCATTTCAAAATTACTACAAAAACACGTCCTTTGCACATTGATAGTATTCACATGCATGCACTTTTTGTCCACTTGCACAGCTTTGGAGTAGTAGTAATTTCAGACAAACGCGTGAAGCAGGGTGGGCCAACCAGCTCCGAAAGAGTCACGTAGTGCGATAAAATGTTGTGTACTTCGATGAAAACAGCATGACGTAGTATAATAAACAGGCCCATTTGTGACTTGAGATACTTTAAATTACACATCATGCACTTTTGATAGCACGCAGCACTTTTACACATATCTGTACGTATAAAAAACATAATAATGATCTAAATTATGACATTGCTTGTTCTGCTTTTACATCCTGAGGCACAGTGGCACTTTTAATTTGCAGCTGCTGGTCCCTGGAGCAAAAGGAGACTTAACCAATTACTATAAGTGGAGTTTATTTAAGAATGCTTTTAAGTGTTGATGTGTGCGATAGTGTTTTAATGAATGGAGTTGTTGCACTTGTTGTTCACTCCCCCCAGGTACGAGTTCCTCTTTTTAACGTTCTGGGCTGGGCCAAGACAAGAAAATGTACATTGGAAGCAGGATAGATGTTTTATTTTATTTATTAATGGGTTTTAAAGTTTACTAGGTGCATGGTTTAGGGGTTTTATGTAAATAGTTTGTGGTTTGGAGTTTTTATTTTCATATTTTAAAGCTAATGTTAATCTATCATCTCTGTTTTCGCTTACATGTGAGAGTTTTATCCAATCAGACCAGATGTAATATGTTTTCTGCTGCATATCGCACTTTTTGGCACATGCTTTTTGCAAATTATTGAAATAAAATCATAAATGTCTCCGTCTGTGTTTTTTTTAACCTTGCTCTCTGCTGACCTACATTACAATTGGTCTGATTTTCGTCGCAAATTTCTGCTTTCACAAAATAGTTTATGGACCAAAAACACAATTTGCAAAAAAGGGTAATTCAGGTTTAAAGTTTGACCCTTGAAAACCTCCATTAAAGCTTAAGTCATATCCTTGTTTTTCATCTGCAGCTCCATATACTTGTTATAGCTGCTGGATAAATGTGCCAACAGCCAGAACAAGCCGATGGACGGAGTGACACAATACAATCTATAGTTTGTTACCATGGAAACAAGCAAATGAGAGCCAGGTACTTGAGCGAGCAGAGCGCAGGAGGCCACTGGCATGATCAGGCACTGTCAGAATAAACGAGAAGAGGGGAAGTAAAGCCCGGGACGCTGGAAATGGATTGCAGTCGGTGATTCACTGCGGAGCTGAGCGGCCCGAGGAGAAGAGAGGAGGAAAAAAAAAAGAGGGAGGAGAGAGGGAGGAGGGGGTGAGAGTGGAGATGAGAGTTGCGGCACCATTTTTCACACCAGACAAAAACATTTGCCGGGATATCAATTTGGAGCTGGAAAGCAGTCTTCCCCTCCTGCCCCATCATCCATCATCTTTTTGCGCTAACCTCCACTTAACCACTCAAGCCTTCCCAGCACCACCCCCCCACCACCCACCCCACACTCCCCCAATGCCACTGCCACCCACACATGTGTACACTTCCACGCCCCTCGCACCCCCCCTCCACCCCTCACACACCAACTTCTGGCCGTACACACAGAAGAGAGGCTTTGTTTTCTGCACCCTCATGCAATTCTACACACAGAGTAATGCTGCTTATTGCACACAGAAAAACACTGACCCTCTACCCACGCCGAACGCCGGGTGGAAATGCGGCCACGTCCTGCACTGGAGGCTGCAGGGGCGGGGCCAAGCGTTCACCAGCGTGTTCGTCTCCTCCAGTCTTCTCCCATTAGCGCCAGTAGCGGAGACCCCACCCTCCGGCTGCCCCCTTATTGGCACCTTTGCTTGCACCCCATCACTCATCTCGCAGCCATCATCCATCACCCATCGCGATCAATAGGAGGCCACGCATTCATCAGCCCGGGTGCTGATGGGAAAGAGGAGGGTCAAGCCAGAGATGGAGAGAGGGATAACATGGAGAAGGAGAGGAGGAGAGAAGGAGAGCAGGAACCCGGATCAGCAAAGGGAGGGAGATTAGACCAAGTGGGGAAAAGTAGGAAAAAAGAGAAAGGGTTGAGGAGGCAAGAAAGGGTCAGCGCTCAACACGCTAAACAGCTCAACTTGGCACAATTTGTATCAAGAGTTTTTTTATATTTGTTCAAAACCTCAAAACATAGGGACATTTTAGCTCCGTGTGAATGTTTCCGTGTGATTTTAATTTGAACTTGACCTAAATCACGACTATATAAAAAGATAATTATGGATTATTTCAAAAGCTCCAAGAGTCTCAACCTTAAACTCCAACATATCAAACAAAAAACAAGTATAGGTATTTCATTTCATGTCATTTTACATCATCATTACTATTGTCATTGCATTACATCATATAAATACATTTCAAAAGTAAAAGAAGCTTTGTCTAATTTGGCGTTGCAACATTTGCCGGTGACATTAATGAAGCCATTGTCATGATAAGTGTGGGATATTTATCATTATGAAACATGACAGTGTGGGGAGGCACGGAAAAATGCTTAGCACTGAGGTAAGAATTATAACTCAAGGGGGTCTTTAATGCAATGGCTGTCCACACACACACACCCACACACACACACACACACACACACATAGAGCACAGAGCATAATGGTGCAATGTCACTGTCAGTCATTCTGTAGATGTCAGTTTCCGGCAAGGCTCTGCACTTTGCTCTGACAGCCCATAAGTTGTGTTGGTGCACACGCACAATCGCTGGCTCAGATGAGTGGTAGACCGGAATAGATCGCACTTTAAGATGATGGATGCCCCCTCTGCCCAGAAAGGTTAGGGACGCGGCCGATAAGTTACTGAGAAAAGTGTGCGGGGCAAGTCACAGGGGTAAGCAACAAATACACCGTAATTGTGATGGGTTGACAGGTGGGACATGAACCTGTGCGATGACTGAGCTGCATTAAGACGGGCCCCGGAGGAAAATGTGCTGCAAAAGTGGAACTTTGCATCTATCAAAGTAACAGGGGCGCTCATTTTTCATGTTTTATTTGTTTACTCAACAGGTATTTGCTAATAAAAATATGCCATTAGGGTGTGTCACGAGTACACTTTGTTTTCAAAATCACAGCCTTTCCAAAGTGCACTGCCCACTCCGCATACGCAAACATCATGTCTGTAGTGTCGCGCTCCAGGCTGCAGCACGGGGGCCTCAGCATCAAGACGAGAGCTGAATGTCTCTCCCATCTTTACCCCAGTTTTAGGTCTTACAAAAATCAAACATGACTGAATGATGAGAGTCTTTAGTGAAACGTGAAATCACCTGGATGAGTTTGTTCAGACACAGGTGAATACTGAAAATTAGATCTATCAATTTGAAGATTCTTTATATTAAACCACAAAAAATGCAATGATTTTTTATTCTGTTTTTCATGATTTCATGTTTTCATTGGAAAATAAGGCAGATGTGCAGACGTGTAGAGTTATGACGCTTGAATCTGAAACACTGATATGGTTTGGTTTCATTCTTGGTTCTTTTTGGTGACATATTAGATCCCAAACTTTTTACAGAGCACATTGTATTCAGAGCTTATAGTATTTGAGTAATGGGATATTATTGGAGCATTTTTTGAGGTTTTTGTTGAGGTTTTTTGTCAAAAACCTCAACAATTCAAGCTTAGAAATAGATTAAGAAACAAATTCTGGAGCCAATCAGAAACATCATCAACCCTGACACTGATCTAACGACACCACGGCTCTGAACTGGTGCCAAACTCCCCACGTTTAGACAAACACCCTAAAAGTCTTACACAAAATTAACTCTTGTGTGCTTCAAGCCATGTTAGAATGTTACTACCAAACTTGGTGACGTGAGAAGTTTTACAGACACTTAACATGTTTCGTAGATGTGTGTATCCATTTACTCCCATTATACACACATTTTTTTTAACCCTACTTTAAATATCAATAGGAAAATATTTTTTGGTGCAACTTTTCATTTTTCTAACCATTTTTGAACAATTGGTGCCTAGAAACCGTAGAAGATTTTTTTATTTCATCAAAAATAGTTTGGATGTGCTGATGATGAGTAAGTCTTCTGAATGGTGATTTTTTTTTTCTTTTTTTTTTTTCCTATGAGTATTTAAGTGTGTTTTTACAGGTTTTTAGACAGATGTGAACTTCATCAACTTCAATTTATAATCATTTATAACCCCAGTATGTCACTTTTAAGAGAACTCCTTCACAAAAAAAATGTATGTCAGTTTAAAAATCAAAACACACTATTTGTACGAAACATTCCCAGTGCATTTTTTCAACAAGGCACAAGGCTTAACAGCTCCTTTTACCTTTTGTTCAGTGGAGATTGGTTATTCCAGGTCTGAAATGATGCTGGCAGTGCTCACCCGCCTCACCACAGGTATTATCTGAAAACAGCTGCTCTTCAAGGCTCTCGAGGGAGACAAATTATGAGAAAACGAAAGTCTGAAGTACTGAGACTTCGTGACTGTGTCCTGAGGAAGACTCGCCAAGGTAAGTAAAAGATAAGTTATAAGACAGAGTACCTGGACCTTTGTTATTTTTGTCCAGTAAATCATTTTGTTTTATTTTCTCTGTTAAAACCACACGCTGCTCTCTAGACGTAGAAATCCAGGAAACGTGGAGCTGATCACACTCACAATCTTTAGTAAAACCGTGATCACGCCTTAAAACAAGATCCAGTAAATCCGGGACGAAAAGGACAAACCTGACGTTATGTGGGACACTTTAAAAACAACAGAGAGCAGCGAGTTGTTGGAGACGTACTGTACTGCAGATATGGGCTGTAGTGAAGGTGAGAGAGTGTTTATCCAACCACTAGCCACTCTGCCCTATTTAGACCTGGACAAACGAGGGGGAGCCGAGCTGTGGCTTAGGTGACATGTCCAGAAACCACAGCAGAGCCACACCAAAGTCATCCAGTCCCAGGCCCCACTGTGGCTCTGTGTCAGATGTCGCTCTCAGGTTTCCAACCCCAGGGCCCCATCTGCCGGATGCTCTCATTGGATTATTTAGGAGAGGCTAAACGCTCTTTGTACTGAACTGACTGGGACAAAACCCCACCTGGGCTGTATGAGGCCCCTGAAGGTCTGAGCAACAGGTCTGTGTGCAAGTAAATAATTAGTTTACACCACACACAGCCTCGTCGAAATAATGTAAAGTTTAGATCTGCAAGAGGAGAAAACATGACCGCGGGTGTTCTAAGACTGATTCGGATGCGTAAAGGTAGAGCGTTTGTCCACTGAGCCGCAGGTCGGTGGTTCGAATCCCACTCTTGACGTGAACATCATTGGTTGAGCAGTCAGATGAACGCTGTTGTTGTGTCCTCGGGCAAGACACTTAACACAACTCGCCCCCAGTGTCTGCGTACTTTGGTGTGTGAATGTGTTTGCGACTGGGTGAGCGGTTCCTTGATGTAAAATACTTTGAGTGCCAAATAAAACCATTCCAAATTGTTCTAATTAGCCCAAGAAGGAGTTGTTCTTTTGGAAAACAAATGAAAATGAAAGAAATACCAGGTAAAAAATATGCCTGGCCGCCACCAAAAAAAAGGTCACACTCTCTAATATTTGGTTGTTCCGCCTTTAGCTTTGATTACGGCATAAGCATCGATAAGTTTTTTGCAACGTCACAAGGTTTATTTCCATCCTCGTTGCGTTATTTTTCCACCAAGATGTTGCATTGATGATGGTCGAGTCTGACGCTGCTCAAAGCTTCTCCAGCACATCCCAAAGATTCTCAGTTGGGTTAAGGTCTGGACTCTGTGGTGGACAATCCATGTGTGAAAATGACGTCTCATGCTCCTTGAACCACTCTGTCACAATTTGAGCCTGATGAATCCGAAATTGTCATCTTGGAATATGTCCGTGCCATCAGGGAAGAACAAATCCACTGATGGAATAACCTGGTCATTCAGTATATTCAGGTGTCAGCTGACCTCATTCTGCTGAACCTAGACCGGACCAACTGCAGCAACCCCAACCTATTTGCTTAGATGTATTTGTAAATCCAGGTGGCAAGTTTTTTTTTTGTTTTTTTTTTGGTCAGACAGTGTATTAGTAAGGAAAACATGATGGCAAAACGAAACAAATACCAGGTAAGAAATGTGACCTACACTTCCAACTTTTTCCCCTCTTCATCAGTTTTCATATTTAAGGCCTTTTTATTTAAACCTCCATCATTGTCTACACATATTATTAAAAGCAATATCACATTTTGAGCTACGACACACAAAAACTTTCCCTCTGATACAAGGGTCACCTGTACCTGGGGTCAACGACACCAGCGACTTCTTTTTGTCCTGAAGTTTCTCGGTTATGTGACCTTTAACACCTAACAGGCCATGTGCTGGTCTCTCTGAATATTTTATTAAGAGCCCATCCGTCCTTAGCTGACACGCACACACACACACACACACACACACACACACACACACACAGACAAACCAGTGCCGCAAGAAAACTGGTGCGTGCGTGTCCCACTGTAAAGGGAGAACAGTTGCAGATAATAGATGTCTGTGTTTAATATTGAAGGAGTTTGAGGTAACATCAGACCTGCCTGGGGTCATCGAGTGTAAGGCCGGACACCCGATACTCAGCGCAAATAAAAGGGGAAAATCTAGAGGAGGAAATACTGTAAACAAGGTAAACTTTACTTCAGAAATGTTGTACTCAGTATTTCGTTAATGGGCTGCATTATAAAAACATATTTATTCAAGTTGAGACATACTTTTTGATCGCAGGTGGGTGATGCAATAAAGTTATTAATGCATAGTTTGGGTAAAGTTTTCGCACATTTTCTCAACATCTGTAATAAAACAAACAAAAATTTCAAAAATGACATTTAAAGGGTCCACGTTACGCTATTTATCATGTCGTTTCCTCATCACAAACAGCTGGAGTTGTGTTTTGTTTCATTCACGCACGTTTAACACACAAACAAACCTGCATGTTTACGCTGAGTTCTCGCAAATTAAAACACTCTGTTCCACCTTGTGATGTCATCATGTAAATACAGGAAGTGCTCCACTGTGTTTTTAAACTCCACACACCTTCATATCTAGAATCATTTGGATCATTTCCGCTTCTGGAATTGCCGATTTCTGCTGAATTAAAGGTAAACGGTAGATGTTAACTACCACTTCATGACATCACAAGGTGGAACAGAGCGTTTTAAGACAGACTAATAATAAAGTATCACTCAAACATATGTGAAAGAAACAAAACATAACTCCAGGTCTGTTTTTTTGCGGATGTAACACAATTCTAACATGGCTTAAAGCTACAAGAGTCCATTTTGTGTAATATGTGTGTGTTTTTTGTCCTAATGATCTTAAAATTTTGGGATAGAAAGGCAACTCTTAATACTTAATACACAATTCCTAAACATATTACTGGTGACTGGTGATTGAGATTAAAATAAAAAACACACATGGGCATAAATACAGTGCGGCGATCTACATTTTTATGGGCGAATAATAAAAACACGCTATAAACAAAACGTCCCCTTTGCATTTCATTAGTGCATTGGATGGAAGCGATGAAAAAAGCCACCGCCCTACGTGACCTTTGACTTTTGCCCCCTGAATCCTCTGAAGGCATTTGTTTGGATCCTGGGCACATGTAAATATGTCTGTTTAAAGTAAAAGTGGTACTTAAGTGTATGGTGTATTATGAATGGGGCAGTGATACAGCGGATCCCCTGGCACAGTGAGGTCTTGAAAGCCGATGCGAGCTTCTAGTGTTTGTGATCTGGGCCTCGTTTTGGTTCAAAACACATGTAGGTCTGTCTGGGTTTAATATTGATGACGGATACCTATTAGTAAGCAAGTAGATGTTTTGCGAGTGACTTCCACAGAATATCCTGTTACCTTGAGAGGAGATTTCAAATAGGTTTCTGTTTAACCGTTTTGCCCTCTGTGCTGATATTCCACCACTCTGAAGTCATTTGTGGCATAAATCTTGCATTAAAACCGGTCCCTGGTGTTGGTCAGTGGGGCTGACAGGGCGGTGCAGTTCAAACATAAATCAGTATAAGTGATCGAATAGATTTTTCTGTGTTAATGTAGCATGGTTGTGGTATGTGCAATAACTCAGTAACAGGGTAGAGCTTGTCCAGCGTTCAAGCCTCTATTTGCCAAACCAATGTGCCAGGGTCAACAAATCGACAATGTGATTGACCTATCAATTGACCTCGCTGACCTGTCGGGCCAATCAGGCTAATGGCGACCAGCGGTTGAGGCTTTAGCTCTAGTATCCTTTCACTTGTGTCTCCTTATTTGGGCCTTTTACTAAGCGTCTAGTACAGTTTTGTACCAGGGTTCCTAACCTATCTGAGTTTTAACAGCCTGTATTGGCACTCCCTTCATTGAGCAGTCCTCGTTAGCGCTGACCTCTTCTCTTCCACTGGATGCTTGTTAAACTCAACACCCTTTAGATCACTTCACTTATTACTCTATAATATACTGAGCTGTCCTGGCCTGGCCCAAGCTTTTCCTGAAATTGCTGCTTGCCCTCAACTTCTTCCTCTGATTATAAAGTCACTATTTATGAAAAGCAAAAGATGTGATAATGAAAAAGCAGACTCACCATATTCCATCCACCCAAATGAATCAATGTAATTTTCTAAGTTAAATTTACACTAATCAATTATGCAGTAAAATGTTCCGGGTGTATGAGCTTATATACATTCAGCTGAGGTAAATTCATTGATCATTTATGGGCTGCAGTAACAGCAGCAGGTTCACATCTCTGACACACAATGGAATATGCACTATATTTATTTTAATTTTTAATTGATTTATTTGATACAAATTTGATACAATGCACATTATTGAAAATCTGTATTGAACAAATGTATATATGCTGGATTATAGATACCAAGATCATTTTAGTTAACAAATACGACATTGAAATAGGAAGTTAGTACAACACATGTTCTGATTAATGGCCACATGACTGGTTTTATTTCAGTGACAGTTTGAGTTTTAAAGCAGAGCAGAGGAAGACGGTCCCAGAGGTTAATGATCCTCACAGAGAGAACATTCTACACAAAGACTCTTTTCCTGTAGCGCCCCTCACACTCTCCTCTGGACGTGAGTATCCCCATTTATTTATTTATTTAATTCAAATTAACAAAAAAATAAAAAATAAATTGTACCAGACATGTTGTAATTTGGCGACTGAGACCATGAGTGAGAAACATGGTGTAGTTCAGATTAAACTCTTGGCTCCACCCATTCGATTCCTTCTCCTGCTCTAATGTTATTCCAGAGAAACAAATGTCAGAGTGAACCACAGCCTCACAGTGGCCTCTACAAGGTTCTCATCCAACAAATGGCCTGATTGGACAAAATGAGGCACGAAAAGGCTGATGTCATAGTGATGTCATACGCCTTCTTTCACAACATGGTGCAAAGGGCTTTTACCTCCACCAGAGGTCCGCTGCAGGGCCTACACATGACAGCATTATACTGCCAAGTACTGTATAATACTTCGTTGCAGTGTATTTAAGTATTTTAAACTTGGATCTGTCGTCTGTCAGAAACTTTGTGTGTGAGGTGTGTGTTTTTTCATCTCCATATAAAGAACTAGAGGAATTCAGAGCAGTTAATGCGATGGGAGCTGTGATGCTGTGATCTTTATCCCTCTCAGACTCTTAGTTTTCTCTCTGAATTACAGTGAAACCTCTTAAACATGTAAACTCATTCCCATCCACTGGAGGTGACAGTCAGTAGTCGTCTGATGGAGTCAATGCAGCAACAAGCCGCTTCCCTGAGGACAAGATAAACCGAGTTGGATCAAGACAAATCGACTAAACTAATTCAAATGATTTGTTAAATTATAAAAATCACACTGTTGTCTAAAGCTTTAGCCTAACTAACTATAGCCTATCCTATCTAACTGCCAAATAATTAAAAAAATAAAATAAAAAATCACATGTTACTGGGATCTGCAGAGCAAGATCCCAGTAATTCATTATTATTCATTCATTATTATTCATGCATTATTATTCATGCATTACTGATTTTACTCACATTTTACACTTATTAACTGATACAAATATGTTTCTTTCTTGTTTTCGTTGCCGCATCTGTTAATCATGTGATAAGGATGATCACAAACTGGAAATTTGTGCATGAAATTTTGCAATAATTATTTGGTTAAAAACTGACAGAAATAAGAAAAAAAATGTTGTTGTACATGTCTCAGGCAAATACAAATGGAAGAAAGTTTGTAAGACTCTAATTATAAGATGTCTAATTTTAATCTATGTGGCCAAACTTTTCCCATGACACCTCTAATAGATCTACCAGATGAGCCGCTGGTACTGCACAAGAAAAACAGCCTTTGATTAAACTTTCACTAATTAAAGCCTCTGTCATCTTATTAGCCTGACTAATTGATTTAATTTGTCTTATCTACTGCTATTGGCAATGACCTCTACTTAGTTAATGAATTAATTGATTAAACTTGAGTGTGGGCCTTTTTAGACGGTTTAGATTGGATTCTGACATGATACTTTTGCTATGGTAAAAGTTTGTGCATTTATTTGGCTATTTACATTTTTCTGGCAAATTGAATCTTAACAGCCTGTACATACTTTTTAACTAAAAATGTAAATATTTTGGCAAAAGCAGGACCATGAATACCAGTAGACAGAGTTGGAATCTAAATTATGCTCTGAACTCAAACAAAAACTCACTTTTCACTGGAGAATAAAAGAATAATGATCGTACTATCAAATCAGTAAAGAAAAGTCTAGGCTAAAATCGATATAATAAAAAAAAAACTACCCCATTACAATAACATTTATACCTATAGTCAACCACAACCAGGCTGAAACTCCACCACAATCATTTGCATCATGCTACTGGCAATAAAACAATAGGTTTACTTGGTTTATACCCGTTCCACTGTCCCTATAGGATAACATGGAGTTATGACGCCCCCTTGTGGATGCAAAGTGCAGTTTTCATTTACTTCAGGCTACACCAGCAGAGTGGGCGTTTTCAGATCAGAAAATAAAGATTTGGGTTTTGAGATTTTTTTGGGAGGGTCATTAATTTGATTCGGACAGGTAGAAGCCAATTTTGTTTATATTATCAGCGGCTTTTTTTTATTATTATTTTTTTTTTTATAACGTATATTAGATGAAACTTACAGTATCTTAAAACATCGTATAACTGCCGAAATTTTAAAGTAAATTTTGCTTTTGTTTGTGTTTGGAAACCGTTAACAGCTCCGTTTGCCGTAAACTGTAAAACACAAACTCACGACGTCGCGACAGCTCACGTTTTACGACATGCCGTAAACCAGGTGCCAACAACCGACCCGACAGGTGGTGAAAATTCCGCTAACGAGAGAAATGGCTAATATTTCGTCTTTTTGCATGATAGTTTAGCGGAGAAATACGAGGCTTTAGTCGTGTGAAGCTATTAGATGGTAAGGGAAAGAAATGTACGTTTATTTGCATGCTGTTTCTGCTAAATTAAGGGCGTTTTGTGATGTCAGTGCTAACCGTTTTACTGACAGTAACGCAGGAAAATACAAATACAGCTTCTCTTTATAAATCTGTGTAATCCCTCCCCCGGATTACACAGATGTCTTCTCTTTAGATACTGCCTGGTGTTCTTAATTAAGTGTTATTATGCATGTACACCCAGCACTGTCACTGAATGGTGTTTTTCTCCTTTTAGACTGTTTTCCCACAGTTCCCTGCATGCACTGCTCCGACCTGCTCCTGGCTCCTGTTCCCTCCAGATGAAGCTCAGGGTGAATCAGAGGCAGGATTCGCGGAGGACCTGTCGTGTCTCTGTTTGCTGGACTCCTTTGCACTGTGTTGGGCTCCAGTAGCCCCCTCATGCCTGTGATTCCCATCCCTCGACGCGTGCGCAGCTTCCATGGCCCTCACACGACCTGCATGCACTCGGCCTGTGGGTCTGCACACTCCGCCCAGCTGGTGCGCACCAAGTACAATAACTTTGACCTCTACCTGCGCTCCCGGTGCATGTACAGCTTCCTCCGTTTTCTGCTGTATTTTGGATGCAGCCTGCTAACCTCTCTGCTCTGGGTGGCGCTCTCCACCCTGTTTTTCATGCAGTACGTCAGTGTCCGTGTCCTCCTGCGGCTACAGTACAAACTATCCGTGATTCTTCTGTTACTGGGACACAGGAGGTTGGATTTTGGGGTGCTTAACGACCTTATCATCTACAGCATGCAAATTACCATGTTTCTAGTGGGTGGACTTGGCTGGTGCTTCATGGTTTTTGTCGATATGTAGCTGTTTTTACTCTTGCTTAAAAAACGTGTGATGTGAGCGTTTACTACATAGTTGCCTTTTTGTAAAAAATAGAAATGGTGGAAGTTTCACTTTACCACATTTTAGTTTTGGTTCATTTGTTGCCTTCTGTTGCACCATAATCTGTAAACTGCACATTCACAGATATACTAACATTTAGGATTGTGTATTTTTTATTTTAATTTACTCAAATGAGAAAATCCTTATCATGTTCGAGTGTGTATGTATAATGTTTGTGTAAAGCCCACGGCATTTTGGTTATATACGGTTAGACGTTTTCCTTTTATTAATAAGACTATAAATGACATCCATCATCTGTTCATAAATGACTGTATCAGACTCACTATAAAATGATAAAAATCAAATTAATTACACTGTGAATGTGTTTGTCTTTGGCTTGATACTTGAAACTGTTGTGCCAAAAATGTCTTGAGTTTGCCTTATTCTGTAATTGTATTAAATTGTATGACTGTAAATGTCAGAATCAAAATAACAGAAATAACAATCTTTAATTTACTAGCAGTCTTGGTGGTGGATCACGTTAAGCATGTATGTAGCTCACGTTTTTAAGATTTTGTTTAATTTTGTTTGTAGAATTGTTCTTTAAATAAATAACTCGGTAAGTATGTCCATTGTGTCGTCTGGCAGTCGTGATGACAGCCCTTGAGCTGTGTCATAAGAGAGTGGGACAGATTGAATTGGAAAGGCTTGTGGGTCAAATGCTCCTCAGTTACTCTTCACATGCTTTCACAGTTGCTCTGACAGACTTCTCTGTTTAGCTTCCCTTGGTCTGGCACACACACAAACACACACACCAACCATAGCTAGACTGTAGCTTCTGCCAAGGATAACAATCAAAATGGCTGCGTAACAATCACCTTATATAGTCTTGTCACATGGCACAGACTAAGATCAGCTCGAGGGCATGGTTTGGTTGTCTTGTCGTGGTTAAAAGAATGTAATTAACTCTACAATGAATCCTAACCTACACATTAGCATTGTCCAAGTAATAAGACCTAAATAGTTGTATTTCATTGTTGAAGAGATGCTGGAGGTTAGTAAAGCTTCAGGCAGTAAATGGATAATTAGTCACTACAATGCACTTCTGTTTGGATCATCAACACATCATACGCCTCGTACTCCTGAGCTGGTGCCATCTGACAGTTTAGTTCAACTGGAGGGAAAAGAGAACATTGAGTGTCTTGTGACATAATTACAGTTGCAACCAGCGCTACTTGATGTCATCGTTTTCATTTCTCCTTTTTTATCTTTTCAGAGTCATTGTCCAGATGACTTTTTGGTATAGGCTGGTGTGTATTAAAAATACAGAATCTGATGTTGCTTTTCTGACTGACTGAATGACTCCATTTAGATAAAGTCAAACATTTAAGTTGTGACTGCCTCCTTTGTTTCTGCCTGAGTTGTCCTATCAGACACAGTGGAGGCCCCTGAGGACCAGTCTCTGTGGAGTTTGAGCCAGGATCCTGGTCAGGAGGACCCAAAGAAAATTCTGCAGTACAGGAAGACAAGAGAAAAGTGACGGAGTGTCCACTGTGCAAACATGCCTCAGTAATCAGAAGATTGGCAGTTTGATCCCATACAAAGTGTCCTTGGGTAAGACACATTGTCTCTACACAATGATGTGTGAATCTGTTTGTTTGTCAAGTGTAAATTAAAGGAAATCATATGCAAATAAGCCTTAAGCTACAATATAATGTGACAAGAGGCATCATATAATGTACTGTCCCAACCAAATAGCCTAGAACAGTGAGAGTACACATAATTATGGGGTTTGTTTAAGATAATTAATTAAAGGTAAAAGAAAGATTCTTCACATTGTTGACCCAGCCCTGAGGCTGTTACTGGACACTGTGAGTGTTGATCCAGAGGGTTATGGCACTGTAATATTAAATGCCAACAGTTTGGTGCATGCAGCAAACAACCTGAAGTCCCAGTGCCACTTTGCGCTGAAGTGTAGCATAGAGCAGGGCACATGCGCAGTGTTTTTATGTCATAGTCTATGTGAGGTAACATGTAACTTGTCTCTGGAGTCAGAGGGAGGCGGTACCGTCCCGTGTGCTGCCCCATATGCCGTTCATAAGTTGCTTTAGGACAAACTATAACACAATGGTCCACCAGGCTACACCTTTAAGCCTCCGGAGTGCAACGAGTTCATGTGTCCGGAAAGTGCACACATGAACCAAGCCATTTGCTGCGCAGACTGAGCCACGAGGAAAGCCTCCTGACAGTAACCCGGCATGCCCCTGCAAAACGTCTGCGTCTTTAAAAAAAAGCACTTTACGGAATGGTGCATGATGTCAGACTGCCGCTCGATGTCCGTATTAACATTGTTCATGTGAGCGCGTTCACTTCCTGCAAGGGACAGAGGCAGAAAGCGAGCACATACACACACGGAGCAAGGCAGTGGGATAGATAGAGAGATGGGGGACGAAAGAGTGTCAGAGTGAGCCAGCGGACGAGAGAAAGCGGGCCTGCTTTTTTCACCTCAACAAAACTTTATAGGTTACAACACCGCCACATCCACCTCTGCGACCACTGACAGACTGCTGTGTATGGGATAGCGCCGTTTTTTGGGTAAATATATCCCCCTCTTCTGTGTCCGTCTTGCTGTAATGTTTATGGTGTCTGGTTTGTATGACGCATAGGTTTTATCCGTGCCTTATTCCAGTTGCTCATTGCTTAGCCACACAATTGGACTGGCGGCCTGATGGTGAGGGAAAACTCGCAAGTCTTGAACTTTCCCCAACAGTTACAGTTAAATTTGTGATGAATAGAGCAGTTTGAATGGAGACTAGAAGGATGGAACCTGTAAATAGTGTGATATTATGTGTTGTGCGTCATGGCCAAAGACACCCTCTCCACCCTTATTGCTCCATATGTTTATAAATGCAAAGTGTCTAAAATGCTGCATAGGTTTTTAAGAAGTAATGCTTATTAAATATTCATGAAGTATTTGCCCTCCATTGAAATCAGTTGGCTTGCTGTTAGGGTTGGTGTGCCTTTCCACTTTTGTTTCCCTATACATTGTTTATGGATGTAATGGACAGTGGATTGATTCATGTAAAGTGCATTAAAATTGTCTGGATTAAACAAAATATGGATAATCTTTTGGGGTTTCTAAAGTTGAACAGTATCATTTGGGTTTGGACTATATGCTTCCAAACATCCACATGAGTTTGATCTAATTATAGAAAAGGAGAATAGTGAAAGTAACAATATTTTCAATCTCGTAAATGAGCAGTGAAGTATTTCTTGGCTTCCGTTTAACTCTGAGTGTTTGCAGTTTGCTGTTAGGTTTAGATGACAGTTGGAGAGTTAGTTCACCTTACCTAAACTCTGAGAGATCTTTGTTTGACAGCGGTGCCTCTTCTCTGGGAGCTTTAATTAGGCCACTTGGCTTTACATTATCTCTGTTTTTCCATCACAAACAAAGTCACATCACTACTAACATCTGCATCCTCAACCGTCCTGTGCCTTTTTAACCTTACTGTGAACTGTCACTTATCTTTATAGAGTTTGAACATGTCACATTTCTGCTCTGTTATGTAAGCGCAAGTGAGTTCTCATGGATCCATAGGTCTTACCTGCCAAGCCGAGGTAACACAAGGACAGCGTTTATTCAATCTGCTTTATGATATTTCTCCGCCCCTCTGCAGAGCTATCAATTCTAGGTAATGTGGCTTTGCGCTGCCAAGTTTCAATCCTCAGTGTTAAACGGTACATACGTGGAAAATGTAGGACTTTTTTTTTTCTTTCTTTTTCCCCTAAATGGAGGCCTTCCAGCACCACTTGTCTGTGACTTGGCTGCAGGGGGTGGTGATGGCTCTCAACAGCTGTATTTGTCTGTGTGTGTGTGTGCATGTTTGCATGTGCTAGCCTGTGTGTGCTACAGCTGTGTCCTGGGATGCCCTTCCTTCCATACGCCCCGCACTATACAGCATTCCACAAGGGGGCCCGGGGCTGTGTGCTAGTGGGGAGTGTCAAGGAGAGAGAGGGAGAGAGAGACGACAATGTACTGTTTCAAATGCGACTGATGCAGAGGTCCAACAGTGTGGGTGAAATAAGGCTAACCTCATATAGATTAGGAGGGAGCTTTGTTTTTTTGTTTTTTTTCTGCTGTACTGTGAAAAAGTGTAGGGCTCCGTGGACAAAGAAAGGTGCAGCGATGTAAGAAAAAAGGAAGTCATGCAGATCTGGATTTATACAGGAAAAATCTCACATAAAATAATAATAATTACGCTTTTATGTAGCACATTTTTATGCCTTTTTAAAATTACAATTATACATCGTCTTGCGTTAATATCGTCAGTTTTCCCCCCTTTTTTTCTGTAAATATCCTTTAGCGTTCATTTTTGTAGCCGAGCAGGTGTCTTTCCCTCAAACTTGCATCAAAAATCACTTATTACTTAAAGGTACACTATGTAACTCTTCGTGCTTGTCTCCGTGGAGATGTTATTGCTTTGCCTAATGTTGTACAGTATGGCTTTACACCTATCTATCTCCATGGAGGGTTACAGTCTGTGGAGAGGCGAGCCAGATCACATGATAACACATATTTTTCATGGTATTTTTGAAGAATAAAAACACCAAAAAAGAAAAATTTAATACTATACTGTGGAAAATTTGAGGGAAAGAAGGTGGTGGACCCAAAATGTGACTTGGTGCACCTTTGAATGGCCTGTTTACGCAGTACAAATGGTTCAGCTTTAGAAATGTTTAGTTTTTTTTAAGTACAATCACATTTGTTTGGTGCTGCTCTCCCTGGTGAATGTTCGTCTGTTATTCACATATTACAGATGACTCACCATTGATGATATGTGACACCAGTCATGTATGCGGCCTGCCTTTTTCCACGTACAGTAGTCTTTGGAGAATTCTGGCTGTTGCTTTATGCTAGGATGGACAGAAACCTCCCGGTAGTACGATTTGTAAAGTGCAGCCCGTTTGACACACCAGCTTATCCAGGTATTTTATTATCTTTCAGTGAAATCCAAGTCGGCAACATCATGTCACTGTGTAAGGTCAGGAGGTTTTAGTTGACTAAGCTACGGGAATTCCTTTTAGCAATAATAATGGCTGCGAGTCATTCTGAACTTTCTTGTTATTGTTAAGGGAGAATTAAAGTACTCTTTTGACGTGAGGACTCAGATTTTTATAAAACACCCACTTCACTCAAATAAAACGTTAAGTTAATTTGAAGCCATTTCCTGACGGCGAATGTGCTTAACAGATCCAAAATCATTGGGAGTCAGGCCCAGTAGAACAACAAGAACAAGGTTGGCAAATGACCTCAAAAGGCAAATTCACTTCACTAAATTAAATCTACATAAACACTGACCTCTTGATTAATATACACTAACTGCCAATTTTCTCAATGTGCGTTTGTCTAAGAGGAAATCCGACGTTGGGGCATGCTTAGTAGTATACGCGTCCTTTCTGTTGTCAAATAATGATTGCTAAACCTGTGTAACAAGTAGGGCAGTTCCTAGAAAGCTCCACACCCTTAGCTTGACTTATTTTTTTTTTTCCAGGAACACATTTGGTTTGGGCACACCCATTTTGCTCTTGGAAAGTGCACACCTGGTAAGGTAGGAAATCTATGTAGATAATCAGTGCTCCAGCTTTCACAATACACTTCTACACAAACGCGGCGAAACTATGAAGAAATTTGACTACCCCCACAAGCCTTCCTCAAACCTAATTCATTTGGATTTGCCTGGCTCCCTACATGCTTTTTAGGAAGCCTTCCAAGAATTTAGACAATGAACAGTAAACATGGCAGGTTCCGCAGAACAATTCCACATTAGCTCTCTATGATCACGTGTCTATTTTTTCTCAGAACTGCCTGCCCCCACACTATTGCAGATAACTGTAGCTGCTAAATTTCATGTTCCCTGACTATGTACTGTTGTTACACTTGACAAGACTCTCACAAATGGACAAATGTGCTGAATCTCTCTCACACACACTCTCACTGCCACGCTCTCTCACATTGTCTCAGAGATTTCTGGTAATTGACATGTTTTGCTGTTGGCGTAGTGCCTAGCAAGATCACATGGCATGGATGTTGTGAATGCATGGTGAGAATGTGTGTGTGTGTGTGTGGGTGTGTGTTTCTGTGTGCGTATATGTGCATTAGTACTTGAGAAATGAAATAAAGGAAGGAGGGCATGTGCACATTTGATTGTTCCAAGTATTTTCAGCATTAACAGTAGCACGTAGCCATTACCCAATCTTGAGAAATATGACCAGCGTTTCTTTTTTCATGAGATTGTATTGTTAAGCAGAGTAGACTGTTAGCTGTTTCGAGTCGTAAAACAGTTTTTGAGAAATTTGTACATTATTAGCAACACGGTATTTAGTCTTGAGAGTTGATTTTACACACGGAAACAATTGTGAAGTTGAACTTTTTAAAATGATGATTGTAAGTTCTCATTCTAGGAACATATCTGTCACCATCATCTACCATCTGTGCTAACCAAAATTTCTTAAGTTTTGACCTCTTCCGAGAATCTTATAATCTCAGGTTAACTTATCAAACCTGTCTGTAACCGAGGACTAATTGGAGAGGAGTGTTTTAAGATCTGACCGAGTGGGTTTCAGAGAAGGGACACCAATTTACTCCGAAAGTCCAACCTATAATTTAGTAAATGACGCATACGGACATGCACAAACACACATATTCATAATGTTTAAGTAATTCCTGGAAATCATGCAAACACAAAAAAACAAAACTGTCACATGTACTACAATTAGCACGATGGCTCTGAGTAGAATATTGTTAAATAAAAAAAAAAACTGGACTAAATAGACCAAAAAGTAACATAGATAATACAAATGTCCAGAGATGCTCCTCGTGTGTTCTTGTCCTGCTTTTATATGTGGCCCAGTGCAGTGAACTTAATGGCCAGTGGAAAAAAAGACTGGAATAGTTGGCAACTGATGTGCTACACTTGGGCCTCACTTAATGCAAACATAGTGTGAGATAGTGGGAAGTTAGTCATGGATCGCTGTACTAATAACAGACGTCCTGTAAATATAAATATAATATACCTTATTGTGTTTCGAAGTCCAAACTACACTGGATTCGATACCAACTTTGCCTTTACACTCACAGTTTACAGATGTTTATTTCCCCAGGTACTAATCTCCTAAATATAGCCTTTTTATTGTCTTAGTTAAAAATATTCCCAGTACCGCACAGCCTTCTAAATCCATATCCTTTATGGTTTTGCATGTTACGCAGGACCTCCATGTTTTGGACAAACTAGTGCAAGGTTATCTAAGGTGACGTTATTTGAGTACATGTATGCTGGCTTAGGCTCTTGCTGACTGCCAGATTCTTAGGTCTCTGTAAAGTGAGTGTGTGAGTAGGTGGAGGGCATGGCTGGGGGATGGTGTTTATGCTCTCCAAATAAATGTGTACATATTGCTGGGAACAATCAGGCCTTTATTTTATAACACATTTGGACACTGGATTACATTGTACTGATTCTCATGAGAGATCTCTGCTGCTTGTCATGAGACTGCTTTTAATTCACCTATTCATGATATCAAACATTTTGTTCCCTGTCTTTCTTTTCATGCAGCAGAGTGGATTAATACATTCGGTCTGCTAATTGAAACATGTACACGGGGTTCTACTGAGAGCACAGCCTATCTCTATGTCTTTGTCCGTGTGGATGGCTGTGTGGTCGACTCCAGTCAGTAGACAGTGGGGCACTGATGCTGAAAGATGTGTCCTCATTTTCTCTGGCGGCCATGTTGGAGTGCTCTGATGTCATGCATATGTCACCTGTGTACAGAGACTCAAATTGCACTATTACCTTCGCTCATCATGTGTCACTCTACTTTTGCTGCTCGTCGGGTTGTCAGGGAGAACTTTACCATACTGTTCGGTCGGATGTGCTGCTAATGCCAAGTTGTTTATACAAAGCAGTGCCCCATGATCATATGAAAGTATTTAGTTGGAGGAATTAAAAGCTGCTTTCACACTTGGAAGTGTGACAATCCAATCGGAGCGTAACCTCACTTATATGTTTTGGGCTTCTACTCACCTTGGATAGCCCTCTGCATTGCATCTATATTTATACAACTCTATCTTTGTTGGTACTTACCACCTGTTTAAAGCATGTCAAGTGAAAAAGCCATTGATTTTTGTATGTGTTATACATGGCAGCCCGACTAACCAAAGTAGGCCACTTGTGTACTGTGCCTTCCTAAGAATACTGTTGTTTATGGATTAAATAAAGAGAGAAGGGTTGTAAAAAGGTTTTTGTAGTTTGAGATTTCACAGTAGGGAAATAGTGAGTTATTGAGTTACTTAGCAGCACATTCATGTCATCCTATGTACTAGTACTCGAGTAGTGTGCTCTGTTTGTGGTGTAGTTCTTGTTGTGGTGAGCCATGGAAAGGAAGAGACTCCACAGCTTTAAGTTTTTGTGTGATTTGGTTTTGTGTTCTACCTTTAAAAGAACACGGTGTAAATTTTGAGGCAGTGGATCTGAAACCTTTTTTCCTCCTCAGAGGTGTTGTTGTTTTGTTGGGACTGTTCAACGAAATGTTATAAAACTTAGCAATATCCATGGAGACAGCCAGGTGTTAACTGCACACATGAAATATATCCACATTTATTCTGTACTGTGGAGCATTTCAGGCAAAGCAATAATGTTTTCAGCAGGTGACGAAGCCTTAAAACCCTTTACAAACACGCATTTTCCGACGGACCTAGATGCAGAGCTCTAGTTTATTTATACGCCGTCATACCCGCTTTTCCCTAACCCGGCTCACGCCACATAGATACGTGTAGCACTCTGAAGTGACTCGTACACATCGACTCGTCTGTATTGGAAATGCGGACAACGTCATGACAACTATTTGAATCTGATCGGTCAAAGCATCACAACAACGGAACGAGCTGAAAAACTTTTGTTGCATCCAGTTGAGAGAAAAGCACGGATATTTTCCCTGTCCGTAAATGTGCAAAGCGCTTCCCGTTCACAAACTAAATATTCCGTGTTGACGCTAAAATAGGCTGAAGTATGCCTGTCCGCTCTGTGATTGGTCTGCCTGATTAAACTTACAGCGGGAGAATGTGTAAAAAGAAAGTAGTCCTGACACGATAACACATTTTTATATCGCTGAAGTAAATATAGACCATAAACGATAATATTAAAACCAAATTATTCCTCAAAAATACTCCAAATGTGCTATTCTGTGCTTAGTTTGTGTCTATAATGAATCATAGAAGTTCATAAATCAACCCTCTGCAGCTCAAATCTCATCGTAGTACGGAAAAATATCCCAAATTTTCCCACTAGCGCAAAGAAAACACATGTGTGATAAATACTGACCCACAAAAGCTATTGTTCCATCTGTGACATGTATTGAACAATAAGTCGATTTTATTGTGACAGGCCTAAAATGGATTCTCGTGAGAAGTAGCATGAAAACTCGTCTTCCTGCGCACGGTTAAGCTTTCTCGCACTTACCCTATCGCTGAGAGAGGGTGGGTTGGGTGTTTGTCCAGAGGAGAAGTGGGTCCACGTGCAGCAGTGTACGGTGCTCATCCTGTGTGACTTTATAGACGTGTATGTACCGGACAGAGCTCGATCAGGGGACGGCACCTGTAAGATTTTGGGTTTTATGGTTATTTTAGGAACTATATTTGTTAATTTATCCAGTTTGATCAGTTTAAAATACAAAACAGACATCTAAAGATTCTTTCAGCGTCTTCACACAGGCTTTATTTTCATGCTTTTACATCCTATTTCCTGTAAGTTTTACTGTTTTATGCGCCGTGACAATTGCATTTGATTCGGCACAATTGCATAGGGTGTGTCAGTGTAACTCACATCCACTCACAAACACGCTGCACCGAGCTATGGACAATCTAACCTAATTGTTGTCCTAGTTTGACAGCGGGTGACATGTAGCAGGCCTTGGGATAGACTGTTTTCCCTAGAGGAACATGATGCCTAGAAGGATGGTGCTGACGTTGCATTTTCTGGATTTATAACCTCTTTTATTTAGTTCTGTGATCGTTGACGTTAGCGAAGCATCCACACAAATTGGATTTGTACCTGCAAGAATAAATTAGCATTAAAAAAAGAGGAAAAAGGGTACAGTAATGCAATAAATTCTATGTTAAGCGTGACATACCTCTCGCCACGTTATGCTCATTTGAGATGCTCTGAAAGTTTGACTTGAGAATATACTGACGTTCTTGTCTGAGCGGAGTCACAAGGCGAGTGTAAAGCAAACTTAATGTGATGCCAAAGGCTAAGATGTGACTTTTTAAAGAGAACTCTATCAGATCTAACGGACATAACGTGTTCAGTTATGCGCCCTGCCTTTATTTGGACTGAACAAAGATGTTGCTGGAGTATTAACCGACTCTCTATTGAGTCTAGGTCATAATCCTATATAAATATACTGGAGCAGAAAGTTCATTTAAGGTGGAGGAACAGGCCCAAATCCCCCAGATCTGATGTGCCTGACTGAGTGTAAATGTTTATCTGAGAACCCGGGTCACACCAGTTACACATGGCATAGGTTCACATGCCTCTGCTAATATTTGAGGTTACATGAGGATCTCCATTTGGTCAATCGGGTTCTTTATTTCAGGGTCATCATAGAACAGGAGACTAAAGGGAAACTTATGAACAACACTTATAAATATTTACACTCTTATAAAACTGCTGCACGTGTGTTTAGTTGTAATGAAACTAAATTCAGTTTTACCAGGACTAGTTCAGGTTGAAAGATTCATGTTATATTTAAGGTCTAAGCATTTTCTACCTGTAGTTATAACCGTGTTTAGAAAAGAGTCTAAACCAGAACAGAACCTTGATAATTTGATCCTTTTGGCTGTAGCACAGTTTAATTTATGCTCCAGATACTTGGGTTAGATCTAAATAATCCACTTTATAATATATTCAATTGTTTATATTCTGCTAAAATAGCTGTACCCAATTATGGAGCTCAACAGTGGCCGCCTACACCAGGCTGAGGAAGTACATTTCCTATTCATTTTCTCCACTTTCCAAAAAAAAAAAAAAAGATTTAGTTTTAAATCTGTTTCTGAAACTTTATAAACAGAATTTAAAGTTTTAAATCTGTTTTTTAGACTAAAAACAGCCTCATTATAGACATTATTTTCCACATAGCTGGTTCAAACTTGCCGTGCCTTTAAATTTTCAAGATTTAAATTATTAGAAAAGTTGATGATGCAGATTAATCGGAAGTGTTGAGCTCCATTATCAATTATTTTTACTTTTTTTCAAAGCTCTGGCCATTGTCCGTGGAGCTGTTGTGTTTTTATCTGAATAAAGGGATTTCCTATTGTTATAAAAGTGTCCAAAATCACACGTCAAACAGTCAGCAGAAGTCCATATAAGCCAAACTTTCCCTTCCCTCCATTTTTTTCTTTATACTGTAAAGTGGGGAGTTTTTGAAGTTGTGTCAGTATGTGCTTAAAAAAACTGTCTTGCGTGAGTCGCAACTTGCTTTCTTGCCGTTTCACTCTTACACTCAATTATTGCAAGAACACAGCTCACAAAAAGCAACCTTCAAATCTTTTGCAGCGTCATACACTTTCAAATGTTCTCACTGTCTGGAAAATGACATTTTGGGAAGTGTCTCTGGCAACATTTTAGAGATAGTTACTAATGTGTAGGTGGAATTTCTTATGATCAAAACTAAAGTGTCGTTTTGTCCTCCTCACTTGGCTTTATGTGTTCAGAGTGTCAACACACAATGTAACTAGTGGACTTATACTGGCTCCTCGTTCTGAGTAGAAAAGTTTTAATGAGTAGGCTATCCTTCCCTCTCCATCAACTAATGAGTTTATTTGGTAATCATAATATATTTATTTTAATATTGATTATTTGTGGCTTTCAAGATGATGATCTGATGGTGCAATGTGACTGTAAGTGAAGTAATCAAACACTTTCAATCTTACTGTAGTGCATTGTAGTTTTGTTTTGTTTCCTCATTTATATTTTGTCATTTACTTGGTTTGAATCATCTTAACTTATAACTAAACTAACCTACTCTTTGTAATAACTGCAGAGGCACTGTCATCTGAATTGGGTTTGTTACTGTTCCCCACTACTGTTTGTTTACCTCCCACTGACACTTGGAGTCCATTAGCCCTGCCTTAGCCTGGGGACACACACATGCTCTTCGTTGGCCCTTTTCTCTCACACACGTAGTCTATACTTCATCTCCACATCCCCTACAAGGAGCAGGACCAGCTACAACACAATACTTACCCCACTTCACCCAAGTCTTTACTTGCCTATGGATAAACAGTCATGTTTTTAGGTAAGACACTTTACCCAGTGCTGTGGTTCGCCCCAGGGCAGCTGTGGCTACAATAACAGCTTCACCGTGTACAGAGAGAATGAATAATGCAGAAAACTGTAAAGTGACTTTGAGCATCTGGAAAAGTGCTCTCTAAGACTATAATGTTATTTGTTTAATTGCACAGTTCTGCTCACCTGTTGTTGTTCCAACTAAGTTGTTTTTTTTATGGCCAGATTGTGGTGAAACAAAGCTTAAATTAAAGTCTAACTTGAGTAATAAAGCTTCTGACAGAGCAGTGTCTCTAGTTAGCGTCATCCCACCCCAAGCAGCTTTGATGACATCACGTGAAAAGTATCCAGGAGGCTACTTACTTATCACGTATTGATATGTGCATAGAGATATATATGTGCATAAATACATATGTATGTGTGTACATGCATTTATGTACATAACATTTACATAGTAACCAGGTTTAAAACAGTTTGTGCATTCAGTGATCGCCTGCTGCCACAAAATAGAAAACCTATATGTATGTGCTAATATATATATGTACATGTAGATGTTTATGTACATGTACATGTATATGTTTATGTACATGTACATGTATATGTATATGTTTATGTATATGTATACTACATACAACAACCACAGACACTATGAGCGTTTTGCTTTTGCTCTCTCTGGGTTAAGTATTGTAAACTAATACACTAAATATAAAATATGCCTTTTCTATAGAATGAAGTACAGAATAGCTGATCTTACCTCGTTGCCCGTTTGCCGACTGCAAAAACATATATAAAAAATATTCCAATACAATCCAGAGTTTATACATACATATAAATTTGAATACAAACTTACATATAGTACATACATAATGCAGACAAAAACATGAAGTCAGTACATACAAAGTACATACATATATATACACACAAAGTACATACATATACACACAAAGTACATACATATACACACAAAGTACATACATATACATACACACAAAGTACATACATACACACAAAGTACATACATATACACACAGAAAGTACATACATATACATACACACAAAGTACATACATATACATACACACAAAGTACATACATATACATACACACAAAGTACATACATATACATACACACAAAGTACATACATATACATACACACAAAGTACATACATATACATACACACAAAGTACATACATATACATACACACAAAGTACATACATATACATACACACAAAGTACATACATATACATACACACAAAGTACATACATATACATACACACAAAGTACATACATATACATACACACAAAGTACATACATATACATACACACAAAGTACATACATATACATACACACAAAGTACATACATATACATATACATACACACAAAGTACATACATATACATATACATACACACAAAGTACATACATATACATATACATACACACAAAGTACATACATATACATATACATACACACAAAGTACATACATATACATATACATACACACAAAGTACATACATATACATATACATACACACAAAGTACATACATATACATATACATACACACAAAGTACATACATATACATATACATACACACAAAGTACATACATATACATATACATACACACAAAGTACATACATATACATATACATACACACAAAGTACATACATATACATATACATACACACAAAGTACATACATATACATATACATACACACAAAGTACATACATATACATATACATACACACAAAGTACATACAAAGTATATACATCTAGGCAAGGCATGTTTATTTGTACAGCACAATTTGTACACAAAGTAATTCAAAGTGCTTTACAGAATAAGAAAGACATTAAAATCACACAAATCAAAACATAATAAATCACAAATAATCAACATAAAATTTACATTAAAACAGAAGAGTACAGAGTAAAAATCTACATACACAAAGTATATACATCTACATGCACACAAAAAACATACATCTACATACACAAATTACATATATCTAGATACATACACAAAGTACATACATGTACATACATATACATACATACACACAAAGTACATACATGTACATACATACACACAAAGTACATACATGTACATACATACACACAAAGTACATACATGTACATACATACACACAAAGTACATACATATACATACATACACACAAAGTACGTACATACATACATACACACAAAGTACATACATGTACATACATACACACAAAGTACATACATATACACACATACACACAAAGTACATACATATACATATCACTTCCTGTGCAAAGTTACTGTACGCCATAACTTTACTGGTGCACCTTGAGCGAACACAAAGTGGAAAGATACCAGACAATATTCAGCCCACAACAATTCATTTCAGAGTTGTCTGGTTGTTACATAACTGTGTGAATCATGAGGATTTTTTCTCTCTTTTTTTTTTTTTTTTTTTATAAAGAAACAATGATTTTGATCCTGACTATGCGCAGACAACTTCACCCAGCGGGGTCTATACACACAGAATGATGTTGCATTATGAACAGTGATCAGCAGCGTCTCTCTCTCACCCTCGCTCCCTCTCGCCATCCCATAATACTACAGACAGACTAAGGCAGACGCCCGCTCCGTCCCCATTGGTAGAACTGTTGCCAGGGTAGCGCTGCTGTCTCAACGTGGATAGAATCTGTTGTCTGGTACACTTTAGACATGAGAACAACTGCAGGATCTGAATATTTATAACGGCGAGACAGTTCATATTGAGATTGTATAGATGCATCATAAACAGGAGGCAGTGCTGCTGCAGTCTGCCTCTGCCGCCCATCGTCTGGTTTATGGGTTCTACACAACTTTTCTCCAACCTCTTTTTCAGTAAATTCAATAACTTTTACTTTCAAGGTTGGAGAAGCTTTTGTAATTTATTTTAAACAAGAAACCGTGTGTCTTAGTGCAACACAAAGCTTAGCATATTCTTTGAAATTAATGCCAAAGTTTAGCTACTTATTGCAAAATAATTAAAATATATGTACAAGCTATGTAATATGTCCGGATGTGTTTTTGTGTTGTGTGTCTTTTTGGTATGTGCCATCTGGTGAATCATCTCATTTCTTCATATTATTCAAATATGCCTGGACCTGCTGCTACAGCTAATAACACTATGCGTAGGTATGAATTCTTGATTAAAATGAAGGTAACACGTTTCAAACAAGCAGACAACATTAATCAGTGAATATGTGAGTTTCTCGACTCACAAAACTGCTTTTGTCCCTGTCAGATTCATTATCACACATGTATGCAATGTTATTTGTCATTTACGACATAACCACATAGTACACGCCTTATATATATAAAACTATACAACTCTGACAAATACCTGTGAGTGCTCTTTGACACATAAGGAAGATCAGAGGTGTGGGACTTATATTTATGATCAGGGATGTACAAAGTCTATATTTAATGCAGGTTGGATAGGGTTTCAGTCTGAATATGGGTGTCTATGTGCTTACAAAATCCTCAGTATATACAAACAGTCTTATTTATTTCCTAAATGCGCATACATTTACATTCACTTGAAGACGGGCATGCAGAGGAGAGCTTGTGTGTACGTTGGTAGCGTGGCACACTCGTCCTGTCTGCCTGACTCAACACATTCGCCGCTCACTCTCCTTTGCTCTCTTTCTCTCCCCCTCCCCCCTCTCTCGCCCCATCCCTCTCTGCCCGGCTGGCACGTACATGCATGTCTGTAGACTCTGTACTGTGCTCTGCTGCTCTGGCACGCGCCAACCTCACTGCAATGCAGCCCTGTGTGCATTAATTGGCAGTGAGACAGTGGGTACGTGGTATGCAGGGCGGGAAGCATAGAGGGAGAGAGAGAGACTAGAAGAGGGAGCGAGAGGCGGTATGAGGACACTGTAGTGATGGACGGACACACGGACAGACTGGGTTCAAAGAAGGACAGGAGGACAGGAATAGCATATATGTCGCTGAGTGTGCACACCATGACATAGAATAAAATGTGGGTGTGTGCGGCAGAAAACAGACGGGCCATATGCAGCGTTTTGCATTAGTCTATTGTAGATTTGTGTCACTGCTGGCTTCCTCTGAGCTCTTTTTGTATGTGCTCACTCATGTGTGCCTATATGTACCATGCAGATATCACATGCAGGCTGGGCCAGAGCGCTTGAAAGTCTGACTCATAGCTTTGTGATAGCCTCCCTTTCATTTCCGCTGAAGAGTAAAAGTTTGAGCTCAAACTTTCTACACTTGAGCTACCAAAAATGTGTCTGGGTACTTTCTAAAGAGAGGTATATCAAATGATTGTGAACATTTGGGTATTATGATCTGAACTGTATCCTTTTGCCGAGCTGAAATCCAACCTTAGAGGTCAGTGGGAGCTTGTTTTATTTTTTGCATGGAACATTTACAAGTTACACTTGTACATATGCACATAGTCATCTGTCACAGCAATCATACAGTTATACCCTCCTACGCAGCTCTCTCTGGAAGTTCTCTCTGTTAGCTGATGCCTTTTGTGTTGCCTTCTTAGTTACAGCTTGTGACATCTGGCTCCTCTCTTTCTCTATCGAGAATATAGGAAGGGCTGAAAGCAAAACAATAGAAGAAAAAAAAAATGACACAGCCCTTGAATGTGTCCAAGCGCCAAAGTGGAGGTGTAAATTAATCATTTAATTTATCAATTTGTGTTGGAATAGCGTTGTGTGAAGAATTCACCGCACTTGTCGTGTAGGAGTTTGGAAGAGGTGCCTATGCATGAATCACACTTTCATGAAACGATTTTTTAAAACTATTGTTATCCAAACCTCACAAAAGAAGCGTTGAATTCTTGATGTGTAAGTAGGATTCTGGCATCTAGCAAAGTCATCGTAGACTGTCTCAGAACTTGTGTCAAATGGGAATTGAAGAAGTTCCTCTATTCTGCTTTTTTGCTAATTAACAATAAGCCTCTGCAAGCCTTTTCTTCATCTTGCTTTTGTCTTTGTCACCTCATCGTCTTGCCATCCATATAAGTGTCCAGGGCCAAGTGGCAGAAGTTGCTTCAACCTAATTGTCTTTCTCTACTCGTACTGTCCTCAGATGACTTTCTCTCTGTCTCAACTCTCCCTTCCTCCCCTCCCCTTTTGCTTCTCTCTCGCTCGGCCCAGTCTCTGTCTGTAACTGTAGCCTGTGTTTTTCTCTCCCTCCCACTCCCTGCGACGTATAGATACTGCATTGATCAGACACACGCGCAGACACATGCACACGCATACACCACCACTCAGCCTCCCACTCCTTTTATCATTGATTCGCTCTGCTCTGCTCGGCTCTTTCTCTCCCCCCACTCCTGCATACACATACATACAGACACACACCCTCTACAGCGGCACTTGTTGAATTCAACCCTTGGAGAATAGAGCGAGGGGGGAGAGAAACAGAGAGATAATGACAGAGGGAGGCAGAGGGAGGTTTTGAGACAGCGCTAGAGCGGACAGCCAGCAGAGAGAATGGGGCTTCATACTGATAGAAGATAAGCTAAGGGAAAATAGAAGTTGGAGCGGTAGCCAGACACCCAGACTCAGTGTTGAGACAGAGAATGACACTTCAAGTGAAAAAGCTGTCCTTCCATCTCTAACTCTTCTCTGGTGTCCCGCTTCTGACTGCTGATGTGTGAGGCAAAGAAGACTGGCTGGCTCTCTCAGGTCAGAACTGTCTGGGATAGCACTGTGCATGGCTGTGTCTGACAAAAAGGGAAAGTGTGTTTTAGCAGTGCCCAGGCATTTGCTGGCTTCTCCAGGTGAGTGCGAGCATGCCAGAGTACTCAGGCATTTCCCTATGCCGCCCGTGTGCCGCATGCCGTTGTGGGTCCACACGCACACTTTTATGTAAGTATGCCAGGGTGCATGTCTGCCTATACCGAGTGCATGAAGTGGCAGAGACAGAGCGAGAGAGAGACTGTGCAAGAGAGGCGGTGACATTTTTTTTGTTTGTATTCCTGGAAACTGCTCTGCAGCATTGCTCAATAATGAAACTGGTGTGTACTGTATATGTAGTGTCTTTTTGTGTGAGTTTGTGGAGCCGAAGATGTTTAGTGGACAGGACAGACGGTGCAAACATGCCAGGAGTATAATACATGTGAGAGTTATTTTAAAATACTCTTTGTCATGAGCATGAGCAAGTTGTTCTGTTTAGCTTTCCAGAGTTCACAAAAAGTCTAAACACGGGATGTATAATAAATACCAACCCATAAAGAATCAAAAACAATACCTTGGCCAGCACTTGAGTCACCGGTTGTGTACAGTGAGTGTAGCATCTCTGAGAGCAAGATTTGTACATCAAGGCCAGTTTAGAGGTCATGGAAGTGGCTTCTTTGGCACTATTATTACTGGTGCATTTTGCAACGCATGGAAGGAGTCCAAGGTTCTTGGAATTTAAGTCATGTAAAACAACATTGCCTTAAGGGTTCACAATAGTCTTTTTGGCTCCTCCTTTTTCCTAGCAAAACTCGGCCCTAATCTGTGCATATCCATCTCATATCACACACACACACACACACACCTCACGTCTGCCTCACTATGTTTTTGTTTGACTTCACTTGTAGTCTGTGTCATAGGACAGCTTTACCTCATGCTTTACAAATGCTTGTTCTGTATTTCTTTTATAGATGCCTCACTCACTGGCAGAGTGTGCGGTGAATTTTTGAAACCACATCTTCCTTTTCCTCAACATCCAAAATGTCCCAGCTGCTTCATGTGGAGATCCCGAACTTTGGGGCCACAGTTCTGGGCTCCTTAAATGAGCAGCGTCTGCTGGGACACTACTGCGATGTTTCCATCCTGGTCAAAGGTGAGAATTTTTTGCTACCGTAATAAATCCTGCGTAATTACAAACATTTCTAGAACTTACACAGGTCTGAATTTGTGTTTCAGGCCAGGCCTTCAAAGCCCACAGAGCCGTTCTTGCAGCCAGCAGTCTGTACTTCCGAGACCTCTTCAGTAGCTCAACCAAAACCCAGTTTGAGTTGCCCTCCTCTGTCACACCTGCTTGTTTTGAGCAGATCCTCTCTTTCTGCTACACAGGGAAGTTAACCATGGCAGCTAGTGAACAGCTGGTGGTTATGTACACAGCCGGCTACCTCCAAATTCAACATATAGTTGAAAAGGGTATGGACCTTATGTTTAATAAGGCAAACTCACCTCACTGTGACTCGCAGACGGCTGGCACTCTAGAGGAGACCGGGTCAGAGCCACAGAGTCCCAGCAACAACATCAGTGGTCTCACAATGGCATCGCTTATGGCTAACCCCGGGTGGACACAATCGCTCATTTTGCCACGCAAGATTAAAGTCGAGGCAGGGGAGCCTACTCCCTTAACAGTTCCCTCCACGCAAAGTAAGATGTCATCCTCAGAATTGGGAAGTCGACTGGCCAGGGCCAGTTCTCTCTTCTACACAACTAGTGGAGGAGCCGCCATACCGGGCATGCCCCCTTTCCTCCTGCAGGGGGCAGCTGCAGCTGGAGCTGGAACAGGAGCAGAGCGATCAAGCCCTGGAGCCTCCAGTTTACCCACCACTGACAGCCCCACATCCTACCAGAATGAAGATGAGGAGTTTGAGGAAGAGCCATACGATGGGATGGCTGATGACCCGTACAGCCTCTACGGACGTTCTGCAAACTCTTACAACAGTGAGTACTGTATACTGTAAATACACGCATATTTTTGTCTCTTCCTAAAAAGGACATAATTTATGATTAAAGTTTAATGAATTTAATTAATTTAAGCCCAGTACTATTGAGTGTTTGGTTAATTATATATATCATAAAGGACAAAGAGGTTGACCAACTACAAACTCTGTACCACAGATCAGTTTATTTTTGGATTCTACCTCGCGCTCACATTACAGCTCATGCATTTTAGCCAAAGCGCTGCTTTGTTTCAGAGAAGTGCTTGCACCACGTATCACTGTTTTGTCAAAATCTAGAATTACAGATATTTATAAAATCCACTCTATCTGCAATCACTCAGAGCACCCCAGGGTGACATTGTGGGTTATTTGAGAATCACTTCACATCTTTCCTACATTTGTGTGGATGTGTGTTTTAGTGTCTTTTGTCTCTATCTGGACATAATTGAAAAAAGAAAGTTTGTTTAAATATTTTCTGTGTGTGGTGTAACATATAATAATATTAATGTAATAATATTCAGTGTCCCTGTCCCAAACTAATTGCTGATGCAGCATCATTACTTTTCTGGGCTACATATGCAATGCATTTATGAAATAGGAAAATGTTAGAAACATTTTTTTTCCAGACTAATTAATGGTTTCTTTTTAAAAAGAGGTGCGGGTTACGTTCATTTTTATTTCCATTTTCCTCATATAATATATTTGAAGGATTTACACTACCTCTCTCTTTGTCTCTTTACATCATCAGTCCAGGACAAGCCTGAGATGGCTGCGGTGCCCTTGGCCTTGGAGAACCGCAACTGTGTCCTTATCCGCCGGGACCTGGTGGCTCTGCCTGCAAGTCTCATCAGCCAGATAGGCTACCGCTGCCACCCGAAGCTCTACACCGAGGGGGACCCTGGAGAGAAGCTGGAGCTTGTTGCTGGTACAAAGATGCACACAAAATGAATGATGTATGGTGTCACACATCTGCATAGTAAAATCAGGGAAACAAAGCTGTAATCAACTGTCTCATGTGTCTCTGCTTGCATAAAAATCACCTTTTAATTATTTTTTTATTCACAGGTACACAAGTATTCATGACTCGTGGCCAGCTGATGAATTGTCATCTCTGTGCTGGAATCAAACATAAAGTCCTGCTTCGTCGTCTTCTGGCCACATTTTTTGATAGGTGAGCCACTATCTGTGTTGTTTCCTTCTAAAGTACCACTTGAGTTGTGTTTAGGGCTACTGCTGCTGTCACAAAGCTACTTTCACACTCCATCTGTGGCCATGTTGTGCAGTGTAGTGTAGCTTCAGTACAGTATTTGTGCCTGCCCATTATTCTCAACTCCAGTATTTATGCCTACTGTTCACGCTGCCCTCTGGTGTTTACTTTGTGTTCCTACAGAAACACTCTGGCCAATAGTTGTGGGACAGGCATCCGCTCATCCACTAGTGATCCAAGTAGAAAACCCCTGGACAGCCGGGTCCTCAATGCTGTCAAACGTATGTATATATTAATTTCTTATTTATGTTATTAATCACATTTCTCACAGTATCTATAAATGATTACTCTTTTTCATTCCAGTCTACTGTCAGAATTTCAACCCTAACTTCAAAGAAAGTGAAATGAATGTGATTGCTGCTGACATGTGCACCAATGCGAGGCGTGTTCGAAAGCGGTGGTTGCCCAAGATCAAGTCCATGCTGCCCGATGGCATGGAGGTGTATCGCGCAGGAATGGGCATGACCACAGCTTTGGGCCTTGGCCTTGCTTTAGGAGCAGCTCAACAACCACTTCCCTTTGACCCCGACTTCAAAACGCTAGAGCAAAGGTTGTATCCAGAGCGCAAAGAACCTCTGAGGACTCACACTGCTCTGACGGAGGGCAGTCCTGGCTCTGGAGCACCTGAAGGAGAAGCAGAATCTGAAACCAATGGAGTAGCCCACGGTGAACATGACGAAGAGGAGCAGGCTGCGACAGGTGAAGCGAACGGATCGCTGGGGGTGCCAACCATGGTCAATGGGGCAGAGGCCAGCAGTGGTGGTGATGTGTCATCTGAACAGCAAGTGGAAGGCTTCGGGCAAAGTCTGAGAGTGAATGGACAGTGAACATCCTTTAGGGCTGCCATCCAAGTCGTGAAATCTGCATTTCTTTCTGCTTCTACATAACATCTTCACCACTCTCTTCTCCCGTGCTTCCTTTATGGAAACAATTAAAGTCTGCGCTTGGGAACCCTCTGTAAATGTTCCGTAAAAAATATGCATGATGCATACACCTATTCATGCAAACAATAAAAACCTGATTGTAAAAGTAGACACAGGCATGACATCCTAAACTGGTTTATCTAATCTGTTTTTCTTTTCCGCTTTAAAATACTCAAAGATGTTAGCGTGCAAGTGCACAAACAGACCACATCACATAAAATACCTCAAGAACATGTGATTCTTGACGTTTTTTGGACTGTAACAGAATTGACAATAATACAGAATTGTAGTAGATTTGCATGTGATGCCTGTGTCTTCTTCATTCCATTCCTATTCCTGAACCACACATTGAACAACTGCAGCAACTTAAACACGTCTAATGAAAATGCATCAATGGCTTTTACCTTTTAAAACTTCTGTAAGAATCCTGGGAGACATAAGTAACAAGACATTAACGAGAATACAACACCAAACCGAAGCTTGCATGCATGAATCCATTAAAAGAACATGAAGAGAAAACAAAGCCACAAAACAACTACAGGTTAAGATGCTGGTCATTGCAGCAGTTTTATGCAGAAAGTTTCTATTTTCACTGGGATCTGACCTCAGCCTCATTCCACAGAGATGAGGTCTGCATAGAATGGGACTTGTGAACTGATTTTATTTGTTTGTTTTTTTGTCAAAATACTGTATTCTGTAGTGTCAGAAAGTGCACTACGTTAAGTGACGTAAGTGAAGCACTGTTTCACATGATGTACGTAAGCGAGTGGTTGGCACCATTGTATTTTTTTGTTTCTTTTCTTTATTCTTCCTGTCTAAGACTAGGGAGGCTGGGTAAGTTATTGAGTAAAAATGTTCTGCTGGCTTCTTCCATTTGCACTCAAGGAAAGAATAACATTAGTTGGCAAGATATATTGGTTATAAAGACTGTAAGATTCCCCCACATAACCTTGACATGAGGAGAATGTCAATTTGTAATTGTTATGACTAAATGGTAATAGGAAAATGTATGAAAAACAAAAGATCTCATATTCTTTCTCATCAGATAACAATAATTTTTATTGGATTATGAGATTATTAGGTGTGTGTTTGGTTAACAAATTTTAACTTGGTTAAAATAGAGAGTAATATTCAAGATTAGTTTTAAATTATATACATCAGTTGATTTACATATGACACCTTTCATTTGTACGTGAAACCTGAAGATCGGGCCAGTTGTGTGGTTGTTGCAAGAATAAAGTTTCTGTTTTGTATTTTAAGATGCACAATAGGCATAAAGTAAGTTGCACACAACATTCGAAAAGTTTACAGAAATAAAAAGTGACCACCCCTTTAAAAGGCCTGGAAAGAGCTGCTATTGTGTTGTTCAGTTAAACTGTAGCATCACTAAGGTTATATGTGTTCATGTGATTTTCACTAGTGAATATGAAAAATCTGTTTTTATATTTACCTTTTACATTTTATTTTTTTGAAAAAGGGCTGCATCCCTTCTGTACATTTGACTGTGAGGCTGGTGTAAAGCTCTAAGCTTTTGTGATTGTGCAGGTCTTCCAATGCGGTTAAAACCAGGGAGATTTATATGACAAACAGAAGTGGCTGAACTGCAGTCTTTTTTCCTTTCCTATTGATTGTAATATTTGTTTCTATATACATTTGGGGGGACATGAGAGATGCAGATGTTTCTTATTTTAGTGAATATTTAAAATATATGGTCTGCCTTGAGCGTCAGACCACAGAAATTTAACTTGACATCATGTGTTGTCTTCCCAAAACATTTGAGAATCTAAATTTCTCTAAACCAAACAACTCAGTATACAAACATACAAAAAACACGCACTACCAGTATATCTAAAATGTTCAACTGCAGTAAAACCAAAAAGCAAAAATTATTAAAAATAAAAGTTCTTGTTGAGGTGGGTTGTGGAGCAGTGCCTTAGATTGTAACTGTGTGGATATGTTGTGCACAAACTACTACATGCTCAATACAAAAAGATACATTATAAAGAAGCTGAAAATGGTTTGATTACAAGAATGGATAACAGCAGTTCTATACTGCTGTGGTATATCTAAAAGAATACACAAATCTGCTACCTGAATAACAACATTTACTACACCGTCATATTTAAAGCTCTATTGTATTCCAGGTTCAAGGAGCGTGGTGCACTATTGTTATTATACGATTAATCATTTTTAGAGAATGTGTTTTGACTAGTTCTTGGAGGATAAGCTAGATGTGGTCGTGTCAGAATAATTAAACATGTTTATATTGTCCTGTATTTTTTCTATTGTAACATTTACCATTTTTATACCAACAGAGAAAATGACTTTAGAGAAAATGTAACAGAAAGGCCACATTTGTTGAATGAAGAAACAATTTTAGACAAGATTGCCTTGGCAAATAAACTCTTATGTTTTATCACAACATGCGCAGCTCATCTGATAATACAGTAAGACTGATATGAAACAGGACCGCTTCAATTACTTACATTGTTTAACCTGAAAACTGTACATTATTATGCAAACTCACAGTTGTAATCATAAAATGCATGCCTTTCAGATGCCACTCTTAACACGATGAAACCTCTGAATCTTATGCACCGTGTATTATAATGCTGAAAAACTTGCCAGTGTTTGCAAACAAAGGCTATGAACTCTTGCATTGATTAGGGCAGTGTTTTGTCACACCCTGGCCTTCAAAATGAATGTTTGCATTCAGTTTTGCTTATTGTAAAGAATACAGCAATCTATTACAAATATCATACCTACCTACCCAGTGAGTGTGCATTTGGAACCTTTAGCAATTTCTTTTTTAAAATGCACTAAACGTTTTTTATGTGTACGTACAGTTTGTTTTTGAATATAATGCCAGCACTTTAGAATTTAGATAATTGAAAGAAAATGTCAAGGATTTAGGAGTGACAAAAGCAACTTTCAAAGCCATGTGCTCAGAGCGCTGACAATCAGAATAAGGATGTGACCCCAAGTGCACTATTGGGAGAGTTGACATGAACTGTGTTAGTGCTGTTTGCTTTGTCATTCTCCAGCTTGCTTTCCTTATAGCTTCTTGCCTACTTTAGTAGAACGGTAAGACAAATGGAGTTGAATGCAGCCTCCTTAGTTGAAGGAGTGTTTTTCTGCAACAAGGATAACTTATGACACTCTTACCTTGGTGCTTCGTTCAGAAAGTTGCCTGTGTTGACATAGGCCAAATCTGCAATGCTCTGGTAAGCATGGGCCAATGTTGAGCCCAAGTATGGACTTACTGGTAACCTCTTGATGGACAACAGTCCATCAGTAAATGAACTTATCATGCAAACTGCATTTTGATTAAGGTATTCTTCTCTATCAACAGGGCTTGGACCAGCAAAACTAGGATGGGATACTTTTAATGTTGATACTGCTTTACGTTTCAAATTAACTGTTGAACTGTGTATGCGCCTTTGACTCAAGCTTCAATAATGTATACAACTGAAATGCAAGTTGCCACTTTTGATGTTGCATATATCTTTCATTCCCATCATGGTATTTGCAATCATCACTTTCAGTTGTGTGATTCAGTATATGATTTGTTGACATGCAATAAAGATCTGCTTTCTATTAAAAGGTCCTGACTTCATTAACTTATGCTGACATGTCTGTCTTTTTTTTTTTCTTGTAGACCTACTCTGAAATTTTCTTTTGCATACAGTGCTAGAAACTGCTGTTATCGCAGGCCATTTCTTTTCCAACTTATTGCATAACCTCTATATTTTGATCCGAGTGCTCAAACAGTGCTTTTTGTAGACTGTGAAGTGAGAAATTGTTTGACTTGTGTAGGCTAAAGCGATTGCTATAGAGGATGATTAACTGATATAAATTTATGATTAACTGCATAAATTGATGGCAAAAGGTACAGAAGGGTAGTGAGGGATTTTGCAAATATTGGAATATAGCAGCACCTATATAAACTGATTTTCAAAAATGCATATCAAATTGTGTCATGAAAGTAACCCAGTTATACAATACAGACTGGAAAAACTAGTGGTAAAAATAGTCCCAAAAGAATGCACTGTGAGCTTTTACATCCACAAGCTGCTACTCTGTGCTTAAATCGTAATTCTAACAAAAATAATAATAATGTTGGGACAACTGCCCATAATCAGTTAATAAATGAAGTGTGTTAAAGCTGCACATTGTTTATTAAAAAACAATACAGTAATAACATTTTAGTTTTTGTCTCAGATTGATGACGTACACAGTGACATTGTGACGCCATTGAGCGGCGACGCAGCAGAGCGCGCATTGGGTTTTTTTAAGAGATGAATGTGAGGGGTTTTTTATAACACCATAATAATTATTTTTAACAATTTGGCCAACAGCCGGTTGATTCAAAATGAGCGATGACACAGATTCTCCTCCGGAGAGGGAAATGAAAGTAAGCTCTGCTCGTTTTTGTTGTTTCGACGACTTAGCTTAGCATTGAGACCGTCATCTCCATGACGTTTTCTATCACAGCTCGTAAAGTTAAGATAACATAAGTTTATGTTTCAATGGGACTACCAATTGAACGCCTTTTGTTTCGGTTTATGATTCTTTAGGCCCTTTAGTTGCGTTCAGTTAGAATATTGAATCAAACCTACTAGAAGTTGTGTTTTTGTTATTTGTAGACAAACGGTGAAACCAAAACTAAACATTCTGGACAAACGTGACACTTACATGATTCTCACCATCGAAGATGATTTATTTAATTGTGACAGACGAAAAACATGCTGGCGAACTGTTAACTGAGAGATTTGTGCGTCCGTTCAGTTCATGCAAGTTAATTTTCATGCTTTGTTTTTTATAGGATTTTCAGTTTCGTCAGATGAAGAAAATCCGAGTGTTTGAGGCACCTGAGGAACTGCCAAAAGACAGATCCAATCTCCTCGCAATTTCAAACAAGTTTGGATTTACTTTTGTGGGGTTTGGTTCAACATTAAAAGTTTTTCTAACACAAGACCTACTGGATGTTGATAAATCTGATGGCAAGCCCAATGAAATAAGTAAGTTTGTATTGATCTTTCTTCTTGTGTCATTCTCTTTTAATAATCTGATTCTCCTCTTAAAGTTGAAGGAATTGCTGCAGTAGCAGAGATTGCTGTGGGACTTCTCGTACATCACATAGCCCTTAGCTGCGATGAAGTGACTCTGTCAGTATGTGGAGTTTCTGACGAAGTTTTGTCTCTGGCATTTTATGATGTCCGTACCTTCATTAATAAGGTATGACTACTTTTAGATACTTTACAAACATCTTTTGTAAAAATAGAGTTATAAAATAAAGTTCACATATAAATACAGCTGTAAGATAATTTAATTTGTATCTAGTAAATGCCTTGAGATTCAGCTGCACATGGAATATGCAGCTATATGGAAAATTAAAAATATAAGATATGGTCTTCAAATTAATATATACATGTCCAAGAAAAATAAAAGAATGGCAACACAGCGGCTGAGTGTCTAGCACTCGTACTTAACAGCAAGAACGTCCTGGGTTGCCCGTCTGGTTAGAGGTGTTCTCCTCATGTCTAAGTGTGTTTCCTCCAGGCTCTGATTTCTCCCATCAACCTAAAACATGCACCATAGGTACAGTCCTCCAGCTAAGACAGTCCTGACCAAGCCTCGTCGTGTAAGGTGGACCTTAACCTAATAGGGGAAATATAATATAAATAACTTCTATATTGTCGGTTTTGAACAGGGCAGTTTTGCCTTACTTTTCTTTACAAAATGCCCATAAATATGAAGTCATTTAAATGATGATTATGGAAATGTATATTTGAATCAAATACATTCAACAAATACTTAATACTTTGACCCTTTGTTGTTTATAGAGGATTCAAGCGACCCCTTTCCAGCCTTCTGTCTACTACATTTAGTATCATTTTTCTTTTAAATTCAAGGTATTTTCTATTAGCGGTAAACATTTGTTTTTAGATATAATTGAACTGAATTATATTGTTGTCATGTCATGTCTGACATGGTCAAAAATTCGATTTTAACAGTGGTATTCTTCTGAGGCAACAAGTTATCATATTAAAATAAGCTTTTTTGTTTTTTGTTTTTTTTTTTAGAACAGAGCCCAGAAGTTGCCATTTGCAGTCCTACAGCCGACAGTGCAACCAAATATTTTGGTGCAGGATCTTAGATGGAACCCAGTTGCAGCATCTATGCTGGCAGTTTGCCTTTCTGATGGCAGCCTGATGATTTTGGATGTTGGCGAAACTGTTGTAGTGCAAGGAAGCCTGCCAAATTCCACAGGCATCACAAGCAGTAAGTTGCACCTTTTTAATCTGTGATTTAATTTTGATTGATTGTTCCAGAAGTTCATCTTAAATGGTTTGATTTCAGTTTGCTGGAGTCCAAAAGGAAAACAAATTGCTGCGGGAAAAATGGATGCCACAGTCTGTCAATACATACCAGTAAGGAAATTAACAAACAATGCTTTATTTTGATGTTTATTAGAGCCTATGAGTAATTCGAATATTTTTCTTTGGAAAAGACCCTTGAAGAAAAGAAACGAATTCCTTGTCCAAACTTCTACACCCCTGACAACCCTGTTAAAGGTATAAATGCTTCCCCAACATGTGCTATAATTGCTATTCGTGTTCATCATCAGTGTCATAACAAAGCGTTTTTCCCCTGTAGTTCTGGACGTGTTGTGGTTGAGGACATTTGTGTTTGCTGTGGTTTACGCTGCTGCAGATGGTTCCCCTGAAACTCCACCAGATCTTGTAGTGGTTTCGTTGCCTGTAAGTATGTCTTTTTATTTATTTATTCATTTATTTTTATATGTGTATAATATATATATATATATATATATATATATATATATATATATATATATATATATATATATATATCCCATATTTTATGTATATATATCCCATATTTTATGTATATATATCCCATATTTTATGTATATATATCCCATATTTTATGTATATATATCCCATATTTTATGTATGTATTATATACATTTGTATAATACATGACCTCAGCTGAGGGCACAAGAACTGCTGATGCACAGCTGATTGATGGGGTGAAGGAATTGGATCTAACAATGGTTGACAGTACTAAAGCTGATTAGATGTATGGATTTTAAAGCACACCTCTGGAGCTTCCAGGAGGACCTCCAAGTTTATAATACAGGACTTTTAAATAACCTACTTTTTTGAGGCAAGCCTCAGCTATTGTTGTAATATTTTATGTTTGCAGAAAAAGGAGGAGAAGATGGAGACAAAATATCTTAACTTCTCTGACCCCGTTTATGGCAACTGCACAGAGAGGCAGCATCACTACTTTCTCAGCCAAATAGAGGACTGGTGAGCATTTAATTCATTATAATCCATTATTTTATTAGAGTAAATAAAAAAAAAACTTCAATTATCCCTTTTTGTTCCTTTTAGGGACCTGTTTTTTGCAGCTTCAGCAGCTTCTCTTGAAGTCTGTCCCATCGCTCGGCAAGACGATAAGGTAACTTGTGTAAATTTGTAAGACTTTATGCAAAGTTTATGCTTTACAAATGGTGTTTTGTTGTGGACACCTTTCAGGAATATTTTTTGAATATTGGTCTAAAATAATATTCATCTGATATTATTTGATTTAATTTTCTTATGTATTTAGAACTGGGAATTGTGGATTCTTGAGGATTCTAGTCGGGCAGAACTTCCAGTGACCGAAACCAGTGAAGATACCTTTCCTCTTGGCTTGGCAATAGACTTCACAAACCAACAGGACATTCGCATATGTAGGTTTATGATTTTAATTAATAACCATTTCAATCAATAAAAGTGTCCATTAAGACCTTTCCCGAAGAGCATGCCACTCACTTTCCTCACATTAGCCACTGCAACTAACCTTGCACAGCAAGATGGAGTCTCTGTTAACTACCACAACAGTGGCATGGATCTAGGGCTGGTTATATAATGTTAGTATATAACCTAATAAACAGAAATGTAGAAAAATATATGTATTCAGTGAGTATGTGGACATTTAAATAACCTAGTCTCTTCTAGTTCTTGTTGTTCTCCAGTGTCAACTGCAGTAGAAGTGTGATGTGTAACGAATAGTGATTAGTCCACTGTTATCTAAACTGCCCCAGTCTGACAGACATTCACGTAGAGCTGCTGCTGCTGTCTGGTCACATCATTCTTCTCATTCTTAAGAGCAGAAAATGAACCTTCATTTTCAGAAACATCCAAACTTTGTCTGATCAAGCCTTCATCTGCCATTTAACATTACACTAGAATAGAATTGTTTATTGCTGCTCAAATTCACAAGATCGAAGGACTCAACATCACAGTCCAGACAATCTTGCTGCCGAATGCCAATGAGCTTAACCACATATTCACTTCAGCACTCCCCCCTCTCTTCAGTACTACATTTAAATTACTTTGTCAAACTATTTCATGCAGCTTTGTTGTTTATTAATGTGTTGAAGTTTAGTCAAGTGAAATTGGTGCAGCATTTGGTGTTGCATCTATGTTGTTGTTTTATTAACTTGTATGGTTTTAATGTTTTGTTAAATAACTCAAGTCCTTACTTATTTTCTAGCTGATGAAAAGACCTTACCTCCAGCACCTGTAATGCTGGTGCTTTCTACACATGGGTTACTCTGCCCATTCTCATTGCTAAACCTCAACCCTGGGATGAAGCAACTGGTATCTCCTCCAACGCCCTTATCCTTGGACGGGGAAAGGCTGCCTAAACCAGGTAAAAATAAGTTTTCCATAAGTTAACAAAACCAACAAATGTGTATAATAACTGTAATGTGTGCATGTAATGCACGACTTGCATTATTTGTATTTGAACATAGTGTAATGCCATGTGTTTCCTGCAGGTGCAGCTATATCTCAGAAGGCTCCTCCATCAATTGCATCTGCCTCAACAGCAATTACAGCCTCTGTTACACCCTCTCCTCCTGCCCCTGCAATGCCCCCTGCTGCACCCTTCAGCACTGCACCTGCCGCTCCTGTGTCATCTTCAGGCTTCACATTCTCAGTTCCTTCGACTTGTGCCACTTCTGCTCCCTCAGCTTTCTCACTTGGTGCATCTACAGCCTTTGGTTCAGGGGCCCCAAGCTTTTCCTTTGTTTCCAAACCCCCTTCTGAAACGCCCTCAGCACTGTCAGCGTTCTCTTTTAGTACTCCCTCCACCAAACCTTTGGCCGCGACCACATCTGCGCCTTCACCGCAGACTGTTGCTACACCGCCTGCTGTTAAACTCAATCTTAATGAAAGGTAAAATTTAATTCAGATACAGTTTTATGCTTGGATTGTATTCAATAATGATGCAGTTCACTGTTTTATGACAGATCTTCCTCACTAGAGACAACCAATCCAGCCCCACAGCCATTTTCATTTATATCATCTGCTCCTAAAACGATTGTCTCTAACTCCAGTAACTTCATGGCCCCTTCAGTGCCAGCCCCCAAACCTCCTGCAGTGTTGGGTAAGTCAGACGTTTTTAGGTTTGTAAAACAGTGCTTTACACTTCTATATTAACTTGACCATATCATAGCCCCAGTGCGGCCAGTCCAAACCAGTACACCTGCCACTGTTGTCCAGAAGCCTACGCCAACAGCACAACCCCCAGCTCAGACATCACAGGTTTGTTTTAATGTCTTTACAATACTTCACTTTGGTTCATAGTTCACTTTCACATTAAATTGTGTTAACATTTGTAGGTTATTATTACATAACCTACAAGTGTAACTGAGTGGCGTCACACTAAACAGAGTACTGGTCAGTTAATTAAGTTGGTGACCTTTGTATGAACAAACGTTCAACATGTTTCATACATATGTAATTAGGGTTATTGAGGTTTGGCACATTAGCTTGTAGTAAATGTGCTGTTTATAAATACAAATGAGAAACCTTTACTATAATTCAGAGCTAATTTTAATGCATTAACATGTATATGGGTTGGTACTTTTTGACTGGGATATTTAATCTAAAAATATGTATCAGTATATTTTATTAAAGAGGCAATAGGCTCTGTGCACACACTAGCTAGGAGCAGACTAGCTAGCTCACTGTCTCAAACCAAATGCTAACTTTAAAAAAAGCATAAAATAAAAAAATAAACAACTCATTAAAATAAAAATGTATTAATGTGAAGACTTCTCAGTTGTTTTTATATGTAGATTATTTCTGTCTTATTTTAATATTTGTATGCCTCAAATTTAGCAAAAGTGTTAGCATTGTAGCAGTGTTGAGCATTTGTTTGTTTATTCTTTAACATGCTGTCAAAAACACCCTCGAGTCACTGTCCGCTGTCTTATCTTTTAATATGTATTAATTTTAGCGCTACTAAGCAAAAAAAAAACAAACACTCAGTGTCACTACTTCCTGTCCAGTTCTGTCTTAACACTGTGCATGATTAAAGTCAACACTGTGTAGTTATGTTGTGCAACTTTAAAAACTACATTAACAGTCTGTGAGGCTAACTACGGCCAACTTATTTAACTGTTATCATTAACACAACATACCATTACAGGGTCCAGTTAGTGTAAAATCCTTGGAAAAGCAACTACAGCAAAAGAAAGACTCTGATCCCATCATGGCTGGCATTTTTGAGGAGGTGAATGTGCTCACATATTCTAACATTACAGTACAATCTTCTTAATCAATTGTAATTACACTATGGACTTGATATATATTTTTCTTAAGATTGCGCACTTTCAAAAAGAACTTGATGACCTTAAAGCAAGAAGTGCAAAAGGAGACTTTAAGGTTGGCACCAATGAAGAGATGAAGGAACTGAGGAAGGAGTCTGAGAACATGCACGTTTTTACTCTGGAGATAAAAGAATCCACCGAAGTAAGACAAATTTTCATAATGATTGCATTGTTTTCATGTTTGCAAAGAGCTTCCCACTTTCCTCCCAAATGTGCTCAAAATTAGCAGTCCTATTTCCCAATGACACTGTGTTTCCTTCAGTCACTGCATGGTGATAACGGCATGCTGAAGACTACACTACTGGAAGGATTTGCTGGAGCTGAGGAGGCCAAAGCACAGAGTGAACTGAGCAAAGACCGAAATTACAGACATCTTCTGTACAAGAGACCTCTAGATCCACGCAGTGATGAACAACTGAAGGTTAGAGACAGTGGGAGGCACATAACACGCAAAGTTATTTTAAAATTAATTTTAACTGCTCTAATTGATTTTGTTTTCATCTCAACAAGGAAATCCGTCGGTTGTATAATTATGTCATGTTTGCTGTGGAAGATGTCAACGATGTCTTGGATGTTGAATGGGAGAAACATTTGGAAAAGAAGAAAAAGCAAAAGTAAGTAAAGTTTATTCTTTATTTCCCAGGGATCTTGTGCAAATTCATTAATCTTACATAAGAAATAATGATCTGGACCAGACGCCATCTGTTGCATTTGTTCTAGTAGGTCATAAATACAACCCTTTAGCCCACATATTTGGTTAATAAAAACATATATATATTTTTTTTTTTTTCCAGGCATATGGTTGTACCAGGACGTGAAAGCCTTTTCACCACATTATCTAACAATCAGTACATTATAAACCAGCAGAAGAACAGACTGGATCAGTTAGTTAAACAACTGACTTCACTGCATCTCTATAATAAGTCACAATCTATAACAAGCAGCACGTCAGCTACTACATCTAGGTGAGTATTGGTTATGATTTTAGTCAAAATTATTCTGTTAAATGCATAATAAGCATATACGTGTCACTAAATGTTACCTGTATAACAACTTTATGTATGTGTTCTGTTCCAGTATGGATGGTGAGCTAGAAAATTTAAGGGATGCACTTTTAAAAGCTAAACTGGAAAGCTCCCCAAAAGACACACCTAAAACCCAAGGTATTCATTAAGTGGTGTAAGCTAAATACATTATATTTAAAATCTGTACAAATAAAATATCAGTAGCTTATAACTATCTTTTACAGCCGCCAAGATCTCACCTGTGAAACAATCTCAGCTGCGCAACTTCCTTTCAAAGGGTCAAATGCCACCTGTCCGATCAACTGCACCAGGTTAAACGTCCAGAACATTTACTGAAGTTGTTAATTGAACTCGGGAACAATGATAACCAGCCTATTCATTCTTTATAATTATCAGCCAATCTTTCACGCTCGGCCTTCCTTTCACCAAAATACTATGAAGACCTGGAAGATGTGAGCTCTACATCCTCTGTGTCCCAGTACATGGATCCTAACCCACGTCACTTAGAGCTGGAGGAAGAGGAGGAGGAAGAGGAGGAACTGCAGCAGGCGTCTTTACCTGTTATCCCTCCCACGCTGTCAACTCCCCGACACCCCACAGTTGTGAGGACACCCTCTATTCAGCCAGGCTTTGGTGCCATTCAGTCTACTCCTTTAGCCAAGCTTCAGTCTTTGCAGGGTATGAGCTTTGGACTAAGCCCTATCCCGAGTCCAGGTAATTAATCAGAAGATGCCATCATTTCACTTACACTTATAATAAAAATAAATTACTTCACTAATTATGTCTATTTTTAGTCCCAAGTAATAAGATAAATCTCAGTGGTGCTGAAAGTACTGCACTTGCCACAAAGACTGTCAAACATCTCCCAGAGGGGCGGACTCCTGTCCCCATGTCTGCCCAGCAGGCTGCAGGGACTGCAGCGATGCGCAGACAAATGGCCATTCAAAAGCCAGGTGGGTTTGCTGTAGTGTTTCATTAAACTACTGCCCAATGGACATGGAGTAAAGATTGCTTTTGTTTGTGGTGTTGGTGGCAGTATCTGCACTTCTGCATGTTACTCAGTAGGGGGAGACAGGATTCCATTTGTAACCACTATATGCCTTGTTTATTTATGTCTTTTTGCCAGTAAAAATTTTTTGAGGAATGTTTCTGTTTTTCCCCCTAGCTGCGAGCAGTGCAACATTGACAGAATCAACTCTAAAGACTGTTCCTCAGGTTGTAAATGTCCAAGAACTGAAAGACAAAGGACCTGTCCCAGTTTCTTCTGTCATTGGGTAAAGTCTTTTTCCTTTTATTTTAGTTATTGTGCTTGAATATAAGTGATGAACAGTTTCATTCTAAGACATTGGAAAGGGAGAGTCTACAGATAAATTATTGAATTAAATATGACACATGACACAAATAATCAACCGAAGGTAAAGAAAATAACATTTCAAACAAACTGCTGTCAATGCACTGGTAAATGGTATTCGGCTGCTTTTTTATTTTCACGAAATATTCTATTTTCTAAGTCATGTATAAAAAAAAAAAAATACTCATTCAACTTCATGACAGTTGCATTTAGTTTAATGTTGATGCTTCTCTGTTTCAGCTCATCAGTATCTAATCCAGTAGCTCAAGTGGTTCAGCAGGTTTTGACTGCTGTGCCCTCTAATCAAGTTAAACGAGTGAGTATTTAAAGTATGTTGATTATATAACTTACTGTATCACTGTAATCTGATTACTCGTGTGTTTTTGAGTAGGAGGCCATTGATTTGAATTGCACTGAAAGTTTTCCTTCATAATAAACAAACTTAAGGTTGTGTTCATTCATGCACTAATTAATTGAAATTGCTAGTATCACAGCACACACAAAACATCACTCTCCTTCCCTCTGCTGGCCGTTTAAGCAGTTTGCAGTTTCAGAATAGAACTTGATGGTGTTCTCTGGCTTCCCAATAATTTAACATGTGATAATTTTAACGTGTTATTTTCTTAGATACCGTCTCAAGTTTCCCAGATTTCTACTGACAATGCGGCTAGTCCACAGACGGGTTTTGTTTTTGGTAAGCACTGTTAACACTGGACATTTAGATTGTATAACACAGCGGCATGTGTGTTAGTTGGTGTCTCTGAATATTTTTGTTTTCCAGGGATGCCTACAACTACTTCTGCAGCAGAACAAAACAACAGTAAAGGGTTCTCCTTTACCTCATCGTGAGTTTACTTACAAATAAAGTTTTTCTTCTTTCACAATTGCTGTCGTTTTCTAGAAGACACATTTTTATTAGTGATTACATTTTTATATAGAAAGAGTTTATTAAAAAATAATTTGTTGTCCTCCAAAAGTTAAGTTGAAATAAAGTGCAATCTCAGTTGTGCCATTTTTGTTATTTCACAGCTCCACACCCTTCAGTTTTACATCTGGTGCACAAGGATCTGGAAATTCACAAGGTAAACTGCTACTAATATCTTTTATGTTTTTTAAGGTTCTTCCTTCATATATATTTAAACCTTTTTTCACAGCAAAAGAAGCTACTAGTAAATTCTCATTTGGAAGTAACAAAGCTGTCTTTGGTTCGACATCTGAGGAGCAGTTTTCTCTCACCCCAAAGTCCACGTCTCCTGCTTTTGGTAATTCATCGGCTCCAAGCACCACAGTGGAATCAGTCAAACCGCCTTCCTCCTTATCAGCCCTTCTCAAGGAGCCACAACACCCCAAGACGACAACCGGAGATACACTGGGTGTCTTTACAGATATTCGTTTAGGTCAAGGTGAAGCTAAAGATACTCTCAGTAAACCTGCTTTCAGCTTTGGTGAGGGTGGACTTGAAACTGGAAAGGGAGCTGCACAGTTTAATTTTGGGGCGGCCATTCAGAAGACAATTGAAGAGTCTACTGGAACTGAGCAACCCAAGGACAGTCTGTTTAAGCCTCCAGATTCCACCACAAAACAGGCTTTCTCTGTTGCCCAGTCAAGCTCTATATCTGCGCCCTCACCAACATCGTTTGTTAGTCTTCTCTCAAAGCCTTCCCCTTCAGAGTCTTCAAGTGACCCTAAAGCTCCAGCCCCAGTCTCTGAGCCCACACAGCCCCCTGAGAAACCAGCTGAGGCACCAAACCTGGAACCTGCCAAGACTGCAGTGCCTGAACCCGAAACAACAGAAACAACCCAGGAGGCTGCAGCCACTGCTCCTGTCCCGGACAATTCAGCACCTAGCCCTGCACCCCCTGCAGCAGAGGCCCTTCAGACCTCCGCTAGCCCTGCCCCAGAGCCCTCCTCTGCTGTGGCACTTCCCACTCCAGATCCTGCTCCCATATCTGTGGCCCAAACCACACCCTCACAGACGATTACTTCTGAAACACCTGGCTCTATATTCACCCAGCCTCTACCTGCTACCACAGACAGTACCACTGTGATAGCTGCACCAGTCATCAATACTGTTGCCACTACAGCAACCACACCGACCCCCACTGCTGTAATCACTGCCACCACCACGGCACCTGTTTCTGTGTTTGGGCAGCCTGCTGCCACACCCACCTCTTCAGCCGCCGCTGTGCCGTCAACCGCGGCACAGCCCACGGCTTTCACTTCGGCTGGATTTGGTTCCGGAGTTGGCACAGGATTTGGCGCTCCTGTGTTTGGCCAGGTCAGTGGCTTTGGTCAACCTGTCAGTAGCTCTGGAGCCTCTGGTGGCTTTTCATTTGGCCAAACTTCATTTGGTGCAAGTCCAAACACAAGTACAAGTGGTGGTCTTTTTGGAGTTTCTACAGCGAGCAATGTGAGCTCCTTCTCCTTTGGAACTAGCAATGCTAACACTTCTAGCAGTGTTAACACTGCTAGCAGCACAGGGACCGGGCTTTTTGGACAGAGCACAGCCACTCCAGTGTTTGGTCAGAGCTCAGGGTTTGGCCAGGCGTCTGTATTTGGAAGCAACACGACAACGTCCTCCTCATCAGGGTTCAGCTTTGCCCAACAATCAGGTCAGTTGTACTTACAGGAATCTACTGCTTGTTTTATTTATTATAGATGGTGTATTCTTATATATTATATACATTAAGTTATAACATTATATTGAAACATGTTGCATAATAAAAATGAGGAGGCAATCAATGACAGAGACAGAATGATTGGAAATGGAGCAACGCCATTAATTTCTCAACCCATAATTACATTCTTCTCACTATATAGAAATTTCTATCTGGGCAACTGATGTGAAATTGGCAGCCAGTGTGTCACTCTAGTTGAATTATGATTGTTTAAACTGACTTTTTTTTGTTTTAACTCTGATTTGATTTGACATTGACTTGATAAGTGCACACACCAATCATTTTTAGAACAACATAGCTAAGTCTTGTGACTGTTTTTTTCCATTAAAATAATGTTAATATATTACTTATTTATTTTTCAGTGTTTGGTTCCAATGCCACACCGGCTTTTGGCCAACAAACTAACACTGGCAGTGTTTTTGGACAGGTATAATATGAACATTTAGACTCTTAGTCTGTGCAGAAATGTTGACCAAGTCTTAGTAACAATGAAATTTTTTTCTCAGCAGCAACCCTCCACTGGCGGTTCCCTGTTCGGCTCCACGGGCAGCACCACTGGATCCTCTGGTGGAGGCTTCTTCAGTGGACTTGGAGGCAAACCCAGTGAAGATGCCGCCAATAAGAACCCATTTGGTTCTGCAGTTTCCACTGTAGCCTTTGGGCAACCTGCACAGACAGGTACCTTTCACTTACTCCGCTTGCACTTTGACTCCAATCTTTAGCCATTCAACCTTAATTTTAAACAACTAACATACTTCCTGTCAAATGATAGGGAACAACAGTCTGTTTGGGAACAGTGGAGCCAAGGGCTTTAGTTTTGGACAGTCTGCTTTTGGAGAGCAGAAATCTACTGGGACTTTTTCTGCAGGAGGTGGAAGTGTGGCAGCACAAGGCTTCGGCTCCTTCGCTTCCCCAACAAAACCAGGTATAGATGTGGGAGTAGCTTACAAACTACTGTTTTTGGCCCAAAAATATTTTGCATCTTATCATTGGGCAATGGCACACATTACATCTTTGCTCAAGTAGAATAGAAATTGCTGAGACTGTTATGTCCAGCAGTTCCAAGTCTATGTAGTTTTGTTTGGAGTTCAGGTTTCTGTATCTGGTCTATATTTGACCTTTACCTCTGTTCTGGCATCTGTTAGTGTGTAGATGTACAGAACTACACTTCTGGTACATAATATTTACACCTACTGTATACCAGCAATAAAAGATTCCATCAAGGCGTATAATTATTAATTGTTGTTTAACTTAAAGTATTACTTCAGAAAAATAAAGTGTGTGTGTCTATATATATATATATATATATATATATATATATATATATATATATATATATATATATATATATATATATATATATATATATATATATATATATATATATATATATATACATACACACACACACACATATACATACGTTCTATGTATACTAATGGCCTATTTCTGGGCCATTGTAGAGGGAATGTAATCTTATTACTTTGGCTTAATCAATTATTTACTGGCCCATAATGCTTGGTCTGTAATTTCATCTCAGTGTCCACTCGTCTTTGGGCTGTTGTTGGCAAGTTTTCAAATGTCTAACGCTCGCTCAGGAGCCTAAACAGTCTAGGACAAACTACTGTTACTTGTGAAAGTTGCAATGTTTTGTGTATATATGTATGTGCACAATATGCATGTGTATAATATAGTGCTCATACATATATGTATGTATGTGCACTATATTAAATGTATGTATATCATCTTTTCATTAAATTCTGATCGTCTTCTTTCAGGTGGCTTTGGAAGTGCGCCCGTGTTTGGTAGTCCTCCTTCTTTTGGCGGTTCACCTGCGTTTGGCACTGGGGCATCTTTTGGGACGGCTCCCTCTTTCAACAGCCCTCTGGGGTCATCTGCTGGCAAAGTGTTTGGAGAAGGAACAGCTGCTTCAAGCATGGGAGGATTTGGGTAAAAGATCATTTATATGCATTTTGTCACTTTTGACAAAGAATAATCCAAGTTGTGTTTGTTACAAATGGCACTGCATCATGTCATAAGAGACAGAATTTGTCATTTTAAACCCTGTGTCTCACCCTGTTAAACCACCTTCTTTGTGGAAATGAGCCAAAATCTATGAAGGTCTGTGCAGGACTAGATAATTCTCAGATAATCTGGTAGAGCTCACTCTGCCTGCAGATTACACTGGCCTGCTCTCCCTTACAGTCTCTCTATGCAGAGGGTGTGGGTCCTGCTGGAGGGATTACTGCTAAAACCCCATTTCTCAATCCTCTATTCCCCTCACATAGACACACGTATACAAAGGCTGTCTACCGAAGAAAAGTATCCTAATATGATTCACCAATAAACCAAAAGATTTATGAAAAGTGAAACATCCTCTTCCTCAGTGTGATCATTTTTATTGTGTGATTATTATTGATTTATGTATATTAGACACATGACTTAAATGTATAACCTTTTCAGCTTTGGCAGCTCTTCCAACGCCCCCACATTCGGTGCACTTGCTAATCAGAGTGCCCCTTCATTCGGGGGTCTAACCCAGCAAGGGTCCACCTTTGGAACTCAGCCTAGCAGCTTCTCAGGCTTTGGGCAGCAGCAGCAGCAGCAGCAGCAGCAGCAGAGCGGAGGTGAGATACAGAAATTGTTTTTTTTTTAAGTGAACTTGTTGTACCTTGTCATCTAATGCTTACTAATTTAATATATATATTGTAGGATTTTCTGGAAACGCTTTTGGATCTTCAAATCAGTAAGTAGTCGATAAGTAATTAGTCATCTCATTTGTTGGGTGTTCACAGATTTTCTTGCACAACTCTGCTCCCACTGATTGCCATAGTCCTATTTCTGTTTTAATTTAAGCACAAAATATAACAAAATAAGATACAAATTCAAATCTGTCAACTGGAGAACCCGAACTCTCCCCAGAACTGAAGAAACAGCTTGGATGAGCAGCGAAACGGCTTCACTCCTACAATTTTTCGGTCCAGTTGACAGATTTGAATCTTTCTTTTACTGTGGCTCATATCTGGACAACAGAGATTACACAAACACAAAATATGTAACAGGGATTCTCAATGGCAAGTGTGTTTTTTTCAAGCTTTCTTAGCTTTCTGCGTTCTTTCCCATCTCTATTTTTCTGTCTTGTCTTAGTATTTTTGTGTGAGTGTGTTTTGTGTCACATAGCAGCACAGTTCCTCAGGCGGTCTTTCAGTAGAGTGCACTCTGAGGAGGGCAGGAGTGTACAAATAAGGGCTCTTTACCCTTTATGCTTCATGGACTTTTAAAAATATATATTAAATACGATTCATCCCTTGTACGTGTTTATTGAGGGGTAGGAGAGGTACAGATTTACAGGCAAACACATTTCTAAAAGACTGGCATTATGTCTGAATATTGCCATCAGGTTAATAAAAAATATACAGGGTGCCTCTTTAAAATAAAAATAAAAAATCTTAATCAGACTTTTTCTATTGGACTCAGTGGTTTCCAAAGTCTTTACCTCATTTATTACACCTCTATATGAGCTCCATTTGTCACATGAACCACATCAAGACAGGGCTGGATTTCTTGCCGTGTTTCACTGCAGCAGAGCCTCATCAATGGTTCAATCACATCTGTATCTTTTGCTTTAGTTCAGTAATGTCCTGTATCTTTGTTCAATACACGATACGTTTAACATGGCTCCATAAAAATAAATCCAGAGGTGTGAAATCTGGTGAACGCGGTGGCCACAGAACAGGTCCATCCCTTCAATCCAACGGTCTAGAAACACGCAGACCCCAGTGTGATTAAAAACTTTTATAACCACTTTATTGACACGCTGTATATTAATTTTTGCCATTCTTGAATGCTCTTATTTATTACTACCACTGAAGCATTAAAATAGTTCTTGGAAATTGCCTTCTGTTAATGTATGTAACATTTTAATTGACTAATTCTAAACCTTTTGTGTTTTTCTCATTTGCAGATCAAATTCAACATTCAGTGGCTGGAGATAGTTGGTTATAATTGACAAAGTTTTGTTAAGGCAAATGTATTTGTATAGCACATTTTAAAAACCACAGTTGACCAAAGTGCTGATCGTGCAGCAGTGAATCTCAATGCACCTCATGAAACGACGACACATTGGGAGATGCTGCGCTGTCACTGTTTGCTATAATTTGGCTCCTTGAATTTTGAAAAACCTAACTTTTAAACTTGTTACTTATGTTTTTCCTTCCACAAACTTGGTTGGTTTTTTTTGTGAAACTTACAGTGGAACATGTAACATTTTGGTTTGCAGTTTAATTCATGTGCCACTTATTCGTCTGGATCACATACTTTATTCTGGTTTATAAGATTCAATGTAAAAAACTTGTTCTTTTCATGCCATGTTTCTTCATGTTAATGTAGAAAAAGTTGCCTAGAATAATTGTATTTTAATAAAATGACAGCTTTATAAACCCAAGTCTTAATTTTTAGGTTCCTCAACATATACACTACATTCTTTAGAGTTTTTAATAGGAGACGACTTTGGGCAAACTCTTATTTTATTATGTATTTTTATCGCTGTTTTGTTAGTCTATGCCATTTCAAATCTTAAGGTAGTAGCCTATGTCAATGTCACTTTGACCAATTCTATCTGGAGTCGTTAAGGGGCCGGTCAAGGAGCAGTGGAGCCTCAGAAGTGGAACTGTCGGGGCCACATCGAGACCTGTCCTTGCACACTCCACAGGACAAATGGCAACCCCAACCGTACAATGACCGGTGAGTTGTTGCAGTTCTGTTTTTTTTAGGATCAAAAGTGTTAGATAGTTCCCCTCCTGTGCTTCGGCAGCTGTCTTCGTGGCATTCAGATAAAAATAGATTGGTCAAAAGCACCCTTAGCACCTCCCCCACCCCCAAGTCCTCCTCCTCTTCCTCCTCACCCATTTCTCAACGGGCCCTGCTTTGAAATGTTGACATGTTTATCATCGCACTATGCCACATATTTAATCAGGGCATGTGAAATTGTATTGCTGGTGTCTAAATACACTGCCCAAGCATAATGCAAGCAATATGTTTTCCTCACAAGCTGATAATGTTATAGGCTGCTGTGGGTGGGCATAATCAATACGTTTAAAAACTGCCAATAGAGATTTCACAGTCACTTTTTTTGTCCCTGCCAATGAGCCGACCGGGTAGAACATAATGAAAGTGAATGCGTTGTGATGCTTTGGTTGCTCTAAATGCACTGCAGTGGATTATAGTGATGGTATCTTCTAACAGCTTCAACCTTCTTGTGTGGGCGGCGTGTTTTGGTGAGATTTTGCAGAAAACCAGATGGAAAAAAGGCAAAAAAATCAGGGCATGCTAAAGATGTGCGCTGTAGTTTTGATGGTTTATTTTAGAGCAAATCTAAGGGAGCTGTTATTTCATTAGCTCACTGTTACCGGGTAGACTTTAATTACCTGCTTTACACTGGCTCTTCTCGTTCTCTCAACCTGTCTGACTTTAACCAACTGAAAGGGATTACTTTACCCACTTATCCCGATAACTTTTACCAACTCGAGTTCTCACTAAATTATCTCTTCATAGCTTTTTCTATTCCATTCACTCTGATTTTGTCCTTTGCAAAATATTCCACTCTTGCAAACTCTTGAAAGTTGCTGCCAAACCTGCAATTATTAAACACTTTACATTCTAAGTGGATTACGCTTGGAATGGCTTAAAGTCTTACAGGATTTAATAGTGGATTGTGTCATGACAAGACTCTGAGCTTTACCCATCACAATATAAACATCACTCACACCTGTATAATATGGCTTTTTATCTGCGTTTTTGTGCACGAGAAGCACCCACAAAGAAACCAGATTTTGCATAATGTGTTCCCCTTGAAGGATCAAACGGAGGAGTGCATATATCAGACTTTCGATCAAGGGCTGTTGATTGTAACATTTAGTGCTTATTTTACCGTTACCACCGCACAGTTTACATTTTATTCTCTTGAGAAACACCTGCTCTAACAGTGGGTTCTTTATTTTCACTGACTGATACTTGAGGTTACAAAGATGCCCTGAAAACAAGAAAAATCAAATCTGTCGTTCTGGCGTCTTGTTCTTCTCGTTACATGTTTATTCTCTGATGTTTCCCACAGCAACATTTCTCATCCAGGTGCGGTTTGAACTTTGAATGTGAGAGATTCTTCACGTTTGGTGGTCTGACTCTTACATCCAGGAGAACACTGTGCTTTTTTTTCCCCTGTTTCTTTGGCAAAACTGCACCATAAATAAGCTTTGTCTCTCTCTGAAAGCAGGCAGTTTGTGTGTGTGTGTATTATAAACTGGGCAGAACTCAGACCAGACCTCAAACAGTAAATTAATCTATGAATTTATGAACATTTTGAATTGTTTTGAACATGCAGATCGCTTTGATTTACCTAACCTAAGTCGCTTTAATCATCAAAACTACTATTAACCCTCTACTTGCATCACCTATTTGCATATTTTATCTATACATGATTATAAATACTGACAAAACAGCATTCAAACACTTCACTCTGTGTCTTAGGTACTTTAGAAGGTAGTAAGGCAATACTGAGATGTGTTACTTTTAGCGTAGTAGTAAGAAAGACTTTGCACGACATTCACTTCCATAAATGAGGTGGAAACAAACTGCCAAATGCTTCACGCACCTCATGTTTCCACAAAATCTAGTCCTGTTTTTTTTGTTTCTTCACCACTACGCAGCTTTTTACATTTACATATTTAAATCATGCACTAGATGAGAGACTATTTGAAGACTTAAATGATGAAACGTTGAACTCAAGAGCTGATATTCGCATCTTAAAAATGTCAAATGTGTCTAAAGATAAGTGAAAATGTGCTGTTTATGAACTTGAATTCAACTGTGATTCTTCTACAAATCTAATGAATGTATATTTGTAAGGATAAAATGAATACTTTATCATTTATACTTTAATGGACCCAGGAAGACAAGCTGACTGCATTGCTTTCCGCTAATGGGATCCACATAAATAAAGAAATAAAGAAATAAATAAACTGTCTGGTGATACATTGTGGGTGCAGTGGGATGCTATAAACAGCACTGATTAATTTAGCCAAATCCGAGCTGTCTATCTGAGCATGTTTGGCGTTTTAAGACTGTCATCAATGGAAAATTATCATCCTTTTTTTGCCTGGAATACACAAATCTACCCACTCATACACTACGCAGTACTGCTGAAGCGACAGTGAGTAAGATTATTGGACAGAGGTCATGCTTCTGCAGCCAGAATAACCCGAGCTGTCGATCCCTGGAATCAAAACATAATTCTCATCATAAAGACACACCATGTAACAATGGAGCGTAAGAGCTTTAACAGTAATACCCAGGGCTAGAAATACAGTATCAGAGTGATTATTGGGACAGGTGGATGACTGTAGAAATAACATGTACTTTAAATATAGCAGCGAGAATGTGAGACAAGAATGTGACCAGGATAGAATCATACAGACAGGCTATATATAAGCAGCACGGGCCAACAATATGTCCAACAAATGGTTTCTGTGCACTTAGGACTTAGTCTTTTTGGTGTAGTGTAATAGTAAATAGATTAATTGTAGATAAATATGACTTTTGGTTTGATTAAAGCGACAGTGGCTCAGTGGTTAGAGTGTTGGTCCCCCAACCCGAAGGTCGGAGGATCGAGTCCCGCTTGGACCAAGTTCTGTTGTTGTGTCCTTAGGCAAGACACTTCACCCACATTGCCTAGTATGAAAGTGGTGTGTGCGTGAATGATAGGTGGAGAAACACAGTTACACAGCCATATTTTTACATCTAGTCAAATGCACATGCAATATTTGTAACTTGAATAAGTAATAAATACAGAAACAGTTACTGAACAAGTTGAAAAATGAGTTAGATTTATTTACATCTGGCCCTTTGAGAGCAGCCATTTTGCTGATGTGGCCCTCGGTGAAAATGTGTTTGACACCCCTAGATTAAAGCAACACTGCATGACTAAAACCATGTGTAGGAACACTCTCTGTGCAGATAGATGTGTGTTTTTTTTTTATATTATGGCCAAAGAAACAACATTTCCATGGAGACAAGAGGCAAATAGAAGTAATTTTTGTGGAGATGCAAGCTCACTCACAGTAGAGATGCATGTTTTTAAGTGCAATATGATCTTATTTTTGGTCTATTTTGGTTAAAAATAAGAAGTCCATGTCACCTCTTGCTTTAACAATATCTCTCATGGTATATTCAAGTGAAAAAAAGGAGTAAATGTGTTCGCCTAAGGTCAGTTTTCTTGCATAGAGCCAGTGCACGAGGTTTCCTTTGACTTCTTCTGTGGCTTTGAATAAACAGCATCTATAAGCAACGTCCGCTTCCTCTGTGCGTTATGTTCAGTGTCATGTGCTCATTTCCGCCCGAGGGTAACACTTAAGACAGAGCTTCAATATCTAACAGCCTAACACTCACGAAAATATATGCTGAAAGCTGCCATGAGACTTTTTTTTCTCTTTTTTTTAACCTTTAACAAATTGCAGTTGTAGCTTTAGTTGTAATAGGCATTTATTTACCCACAAATTAGAGTTTTAGCCCAAAAATTAAACCTAAATATGTTAATAATCTTCTAATTAAGTCAAATATTTTGATCTAAATTGTTTCTTCATGATGCTGTGCTGTTGGTATGTGCTGATGTATTGCACAAAAAATAAAAAAAATAAATCATACTCACAGCTTTTTACAGTGAAAAGTATTTTGCAGATAAATAAATAAATACATTCAATACATTTACTGCATTTATGGTCAATGAACACAACTTTTATTTTCCTTTTCGGGGTAAACCTCCCAGTATTGTGCATTTCACAGTTAGAAATATTCAACAGAACAAATCCACTTTTCAAGTATTGGAGTAAAAGTCAAAGTTTTAAAAAAAATAATAATAATAATCGCACACACCTTGAAGTATTCCAGTGCTGCAGTATAAAACAAACAAATATAAGGACAACACTGTGGCTCTTTGATCTACATGAACAGAAAATAAACACGCAAGGAAGAACGGTAGAAAGAAAAGTGAAAGGAGCAGAGGTCTGGCCCGGTACAAAGGCAGCTGTCGAGGGCGGCATCGGTTCAGTCATTAACGGAAAGTGTGTGCATCACAAAATAGCAGCTCCTCGAAGAACTCTCATGTTATGGGTTTAGGAGGGATGTTGTTTGTTTGATTGGCACGTCACGCAGTGCTGTGCAAATGTCTAAAAGATTCAGTTCAACTCATGTTTTCTCAATTGTAAGTTTAAAAAAAATGGCCAAGGAACAGCAATGCATTTTGTTGTTGATCCTTGAGCCAGTGCTTCTCGATGGGGAAATAGTTTTAGGTCATTTCTTCTGTGATGGAAACATTTGAAGACTCTATAAACTAGACTTTTACACAGCACTGTACATTTACATACATGTTTAAGTTACATTAAAACAATACAAACTGTAACATACTCTCTGGAAGAAGCCAAGAAACAAAACAGTGCAGGTCCCACTGCATAGATTTGGCATCGCTCCATTTTGGCACTATTTGCTTATCAAAAACTGTGCAACTGTCTTGGTAAAAGGAAGCCCGTTGGTAAAAATACAAACATGAATAATAGCAGACGTATGGACTCTGTTTCCCTTTTTAAACCCGACACTCAAACTGGCTGTCTGCCTTCGGTGCGTCAGGGGATCCGTCAGCTTGGCCGGTCAATGGAGTCCGCAGTGACAATCTAATACCCATCCAGCGGGTCCCCCTCTCTCCCCCCTTTCCTTCTCTCCTCTCTCTCTTTCCCTCTACCTCTCCCCCTCTCTCTTTCTCTCCCCCCTCTCCCTCTTTCTCTCCCTTTGCCAGTGTTTGTGAGGATGAGCTACATGACAAGGACACAGCCTTCTCGGATCCTCTGAGACAAAGTCCTGCCTTGGTCACAGCAGCAGCAGCAGCAGCAGCTCTGGCCTCTCTCCCAAAGGCCGACTGGAGACTTCACACGGCCAAATGCATGTTGTCTATTTTAGCTGTCATCATGGCTGCCAGCTGTTAAAAAGGTCAATAGTTTTGACTCTGCTGAAGTATCTCAGGCTGTATTCGCACTGCAGCAAAAGTACTGCAAGATATAGAGAGAAATAGAGAATATATGACGTTCAAATATTAGAAAGATTATTGCCTGGGGAAGTTTAGCTGAAGTATTTGCGTTGTATAATTCTTTTACAGCCTTAAAAACTCAAACATGAGGTCCATTCACTGAAAATATAGGACTAGTGGGTAAAAAGTTGCCATTTCAAAAGTTGTTTAAGCTGAAACTGACCCTAAAAAAGGCACCTGACTTACTGCATGCTTTATAAAATGTGCAATTCTCCTACACAAAATGTACTTGTCCCAGCGTTTCCCATTTCCTATCACACATTATATATTTAATAAAGCATAATTTATGTTTTTTTGCAGCGTAGTCTCCGGTGTGACCATTGAGCTGTCCGCACTGAGCTCTCCTCTTGCAGACAGTGCCGTGACCCCTGACCTTGCTGTTTGACCCCATTACGCATCCCAGTCTCTCTCCTGTGACTCAGCGCTAGCACAGTTCACTCCGGTCTAGGGTCTGCTGCTTCTTGAAGTGTACCACTGCAGACCTAATTATAATGACAACAGCTCCACAGTGTCTCCTGTACCCTGAGCTTCCCCTGTGCGCCGCCCGTGACTCAGCCCACAGCAGAGGAAGTACACGGGCTTAAGTACTACATGCATGTGCGCAGTGAAGCAAGTCAGTGGTTTTAATGACGTACAATGTGCCAATGTCCCAGATTTAGGGAAGGAAGCAGTACTGCAGCCTATTGATCATTTCTAATAGTCTACATTTATGTCTATACAGCACCTCAACCCTAACACCACCTCAATTTTTTGTGGTGTCAACTGAAACACAACCTTCAAAGGGGCAACGTTTAATTAGTTCAGACAACACAATGCCATTTATAATAACTATTGTTCTACTTCACTATTTCATTTAACTCTGAATTGGAAGTTGAATCTTGGTCAAATATGTTTTCTTAACTTCTACAATCTGTCATATACGAAAAGATGTTTTTAACGCTACAATTTCATTCAAAAGCACCATCTCTCTAAAGATAAAATAAACTGAAGTGTTTATACGAGCGTCTTAAATTCCCTTGTGGTGATCCTCCATAGAAGAGTGGGCTGTGTACGTCTGCTGCACTGGACGAGCACACACTCGTGGGTCAGATCTACTCTGAGCATTCAGCTTGTCCTGCTTTACTTTCTCCCACATTAAACATATGAGGTGAAAGTCAATACACAAAGGAAGGAAATATACTGCAAACATGATAACTACACCTGCAATTTATACTTTCTGATGCATAAATCGCTAATAAATATACTAACCATATTGCTATACACTATTTAGAAAAGACAGGATGACAAGAGACAAAACGTTAAGGCCCTGAGATGGAGTGATACTACGAAGAGAAGTTTCCTTTCTCACTAAATGCAAAGAGTGAAGTGAATCCATCGGCTGTTGTGCTTGGACGTTCATCTCCATGTCCACACAGTGTTAATACATTTGTCATGTACCTGACTTTTCTAACCTAAACTCACACCCACATGTCAGCACCAACAATCTGGAAGAGATCTGATGAAGGAGTAAAAATATACTGCATTGCACTTGGTATAAGGCTAAACATGTGGCCATGGGAAGCTAAATGCATCTTAAGGCAGCATGGATTGAATGTCTTGCATGTATCTTAAAAAAAACAATGCAATTATCACACGAGGACAAACTAAACAAAACTGAATGCACTCTCTCCCAGCCTATAAATACATACTGTAAATAGTATTCGCATATGTAGGGCTTGTGCAAATACTGTATATATAGTACCAAATAAATATTCCCACACACACTCACAAACACATATTTGGCAGAAACTACCAAATACAATTATGACCAAAAGCTCATTTGAGCTTCATATAAAATAGCACAGTTTGACCCAGTTCAGCCTGAATGTAAAATGATTGTTGACTCCAGTAACAACCAACTTCACCTGGACACGGACTCAGAGCCTTTTTTCTTTCTTTGCTTTGTCTATAGTTTGTTGAAAAATAAATTCCTTAAATTGAAATATTTCAAATGTTAAAGCTGTCAAAGCTCACAATGATCCCAGTTCACACAGTACAATGAGGAGATGTTTGTATATTTTGGTATCCAAGGCCCGGCTCAGTATTTGGGGGGGATGACCACTACAGGTTCACCGCTCTTTGGCCGCCACATCAACACCTGTGCATCGTTGGCGTTGGGTTTGACCATGGCATTGGATGGAATGGGCTCATTCTTGCCCAGAATTTGAGGCTGTTCCTGGGCTATAGGTTCTTTGAGAAGAGCCCTTTGTCCCAGGGGTTTCTCTGGGTCTACGTGAATATGAAGACGCATCCTCCAGCGAATGGTCTGCAGGACCAGAGTCTCGCCCGTGGCCTGGTTGATGGCCACGAGCCATGTGGTGAAGCTCTGGTCTCTGTGGATACTGCTGAGCTGAGGCACATTGCTGTCGCTGACGGGTACTCCCCAAGTCACACTGGGGTAGAAATTGTCATTCATGCTAATTGTGAATTTACTGTCCTTTTTGGTGGGACCCACAACGGTGCATGTCTCGGTGGTGTTTCCATACCAGGGGTAGTTGACGCCATCTGAGTCACTGATGGCTTGGATTTTTCCATCACGCACATCAGGAAGCTCCCAACTTGACCTGGAAATGAAATGTATAAAGTTAGATTTTTTATAATTAATGTTTTAGGTAAACCCATGCAGATTCAATTGCTGCAAAAAAAAAATATAATATGTGCAGTAAGTGATAAAAAGAGAATTCACAGCTTAATCCAAGCCCACTCTTCACAATCTTGTGAACGACTCTGACCCTCTGCAGTGTCCACAGATCAACTGTGATCCCACAGCAGACATTCTACCTTTGGGTCTGTGAAGGTGAGGATGAAGACTACACACAGATAACAGTATTATCAGCAGCACATGACTTTCTGCTTGTGTGGATGTGCTCCGCCAGAGGCTCAGATTAGCATGTCAGGCATGACCGTGAGTGCACTGCTGTGCACACGCCAACACACACATTACTGTGCAAAATCACATAATCCCATGGACTGATGCCTTTGTCAGTAGCACAACCCCCAATGCTAAATATTAATTCACACATCAAACAGCAGCATAGTTTACACAAACCCTTTCCATCATTTTCATAAAAAACAAACCTGAATGCATAATTTTATTTTCAAACTCATCTTTCAACAAGAATATTCCTGTCAAATCTTTAGCTGTTTTCAGGGTGAAACTGACACAGGCAGTTGCACCCCTGTCATTTAAAGGAAGTCAAGATACGTCTCACTTTATGTTTGTGTCTTCACTGTTTGGTTTTGAGTTTTGTCATAGCCCAAAGAGACATGAAATGATTCACGCATTAAAAAGTGCCTTGCTAGCCAACTGTTTGACTCATAAACTGTGTTAGCGTCGATACAATCATAACTAGAAAATGTGACCTGATGCAAGTGGAACTTTCAGATCTTTTCATCTGTCAAAGCAAAGCTCAATAAACATTTATCAAACAATCATCAGACGTTATACAGCAGTAGGAGGCAAAATGCAAATAATACCACAGTCTCATAGTCCATGTCTGCAACAAAAGCAAATTGGGAAATGGAACAGACTGACCAAATGCGAAGAGATTTGACCATATAATCCCTGATTACAGCATTTGGATTTTCAATTACCCTAGCTGCAAACCTAATCTGATTGAAATGTGCCCACGCACTTACATTTGTTTGATTTGATAATTTAAATCCAAAAGTTACAGTAGTTTCAATAACAGAAGTTATGGGTCATTTGGAATAATATGAGGATGGTATAATTTTATTATGTATTACATGTTTTAAAGACACTTGAATAACAATACCATCACAAGAAAAGAAGCCTCTGTTCTCCCACTGCACAGTGGACAGTTTATGCATTGCTTTGTTTTTTGTTTGTCTTTGCAACAGATGTGGATCATGTTTGAAATCCCCATCCACCAGTGACCAGAGCATCACTGCAGCCCCGTACACAACAAAAAGTCATGTTACTGCACAAATATATGATGTCATCTTTTCTGTGTCATTCTTTTATATCTATCAAAAGCTTTGAATCAATTTTATGTAAATTTAAATCATATTATTCTTATACAAAAACACAGTTTGTTTTGTAATCCACCTCATTCAGCACTTCTCATTTTCACTTCCTCTGCAGGGCGATGTTACTTTAGTCAGATGCTTAGTGCATCGCTTGCTTATTTATGACTTATTTATAAATACTGCCAAAAGCCCACCTCTGTCTGCTGCCTTTACACCACAGAGACAGTGAGACACATCGAATGTGTCCAGAATTTTTATCAAGAATTTGAAACCATCTGAGGAATCCTGCCCATCCTCGGCTGTTCTGTCCAATTACAGCCAACTCTACTTGTTTTTACCACCTCAGAAGAAGAGCATTCAGTGACAGTGATATACAATGATAATATCTAAGATAATATCTGACCTGTGTGGCTACATAAGCTGGGAAGAACGTAGCAAAAAATGAATCATTATAGTATATCAAGCATAATGATCTTTGAAGGTATTTCTGCTTTATATAATGCTTTATTTATCTCTTCTGCCAGTGATCATGTTTTGCTGGAAGGGTCTTGAGAATGACAGTCTCTTGACCTTTCTGAGGCCCACATGCAAACACATAGGGCCACGACGGGGTGTGGGGCGTGGTGGGGTGACTAATCTTAGACTTACAGCTCTGTCCCACTGCTGCTACATAGATAAAGCATATTTTGGGTATATGTACGTCTGTGGTCGGCTGCGTGATACGAGCTCTTATTGTCGTAACATTTCAACAAAGTAGTATCCCCACACGCACTGGACTTGTTTGTTTGTCTATTGTAATAACAGCCGGGGCCAAAAATCACACACTATCGACAAGTGCTGACTGCCAAAAGGTCAAAAATCATTATTTCATCACATTGTCCCACACTCAGTTCACTTTGAAGTGTTGTCAAGCTGCAGGCATCAAACCAATGGAACAGGCAGAGCACACAGCCAAACTTCAATTTAGTCTGCAAGTTATTTCACAGATTTTGAACTTTGAAGCTCTTGTTTTTGCAGGAGAAGTGAAAACTACATGATTTCAGCGTAAATGGTCAAGAGGCCGTGAGCTTCTCCTAAATGTTTTGTCTGTTTATTATCAGGGGAGAAGGGAGAGCTTGTCCTTGAATTCTGCGCACAACTGTAGACTTTGAATGAATGTGAAGGAATATACTGAAAAAATGTATCTGCACATGAATGTTTTAATTAGAAAAGTAACTTATAACACAAGACTGACATCTGCAATTAACTAAAACATACCAAAACATATAGGTGGTCATATATTTTCTGGATATTAGTTAGTTTGGTGGGATAAGACTTGTGTTAAATATAAATTCTAGTTTTACATCAGACCAGACAAGTAGCAATTTGCAAAGTAGTGCTGGCTTTTAAAACATGAAGCTTATTCCATTCAAACATAACCAAATTTCTTCCATATAAATTTTGGTGGAATTCATAATGGCAGATATAACATTCACTGGAGAAAATAAAGTTATTGTAATGTATTTGCGCTGGATAATCGTTAATATGGGACGTGTACATTAGGCAAACTTATAGACTATACCTCATGCTATATCACCATGTCCAACCAAGACGAAAATGATAAACTTCACCAAAGCGAATAGTAGAGAGGTGCACAGTTATGGTAAAATGTTTAATATGTCGCCTGCAGTAAAAGAAAAATATAAAATCTGTGGAGTGACTTCTTGTCCAGTTGACAGATGTTATATGTTTCTATGGATCAGAGCTGGATGACTGAGGGATTACACAGATAACATGTTACTACGTTAAGTCTTATGCCTTTTAACTTCACTTTGCACATACATTTATTCTACTGTAGCCTTTAAATGATGTTACTCACATTCCTTTGTTCCCATACGTGTTGTAGAACTCCATGTGATTGCACGCTTGAATCCAGCCAATGGTCCATGTTTCTTTTCCCGGCACAGGAGGCACCAAGACGCGCGCACAGGCTCTGAAGTGCGGTGTCCGGTAGCGCAGGACCACACTAGAGGACTCGTCGATGCTGGTGGGGTTGGAATCGATTGAAGTGTTCACCTCCAGGACGATGATACTGTCTCGGAAACTTTTGGGCTTACACCTGATACTCTGGATACAGCCCATCGCATTAAATAGCAACACAGTCCACAACAACGTCCAGAGGTCTGGGGAGGAAGACAGACGCATGGAAACAGCAAGATAAAAAATGTAATCACCACAGCTGTCTCCACATCATGATGCCCAAGAATAGCTCAGATAGTAAAAAGCATGTATTTATAGCAGCCATGCATGTTTGATCCAAAAACACTGTCAGATACAAGGCAGGCTTATCTTCACCGTGAAGGGCGCATGCTTCCAGTGCAACTGTTATCCTGGAGCAGATATCATGCAGTGGAGTTTCAAGTCACTCCACCAAAAGAAAAGGACTGGCCAACGTGCGCACTGTGCCAGACGCTGCGTAAAAGTTTATGTCTGGAGTAGTAAAGGCTCTATACAGGCAGCTCTATGGTTACACGTTGGTGAGACCAATGCCATACGGTGCGTAAAAGTGTGTGCCAGTGGTAATAAAGGCTCTATACGGGCAGCTCTAAGGTTACATGAAAAGAGAAAGGACTAGCCAACGTGCGCCCTGTGCCATACGATGCGTAAAAGTTGATGTCAGCAGTAATAAAGGCTCTATGCAGGAAACTCTAAGGTTATATGAAAAAGAAAAGGACTAGCCAACGTGCGCCCTGTGCCAAACGCTGCGTAAAAGTGTATATCAGCAGTAATAAAGGCTCTATACAGGCAGCTCTAAGGTTACATGAAAAAGAAAAGTACTAGCCAACATGCGACCTGTGCCAGACGCTGCGTAAAACTTTATATCAGCAGAAATAAAGGCTCTATACAGGAAACTCTAAGGTTATATGAAAAAGAAAAGGACTAGCCAACGTGCGCCCTGTGCCAAACGCTGCGTAAAAGTGGATATGAGCAGTAATAAAGGCTCTATACAGGAAACTCTAAGGTTATATGAAAAAGAAAAGTACTAGCCAACATGCGCCCAGTGCCAGACGCTGCGTAAAACTTTATGTCAGCAGTAATAAAGGCTCTATACAGACAGCTCTAAGGTTACATGTGGGACTCATCGCCTCATGTTGCGACTGTTGTGACTTTTTCATGAACCAGCTAAATAATGTGCAAGAAAGGAAGCGGTGCGTTTCGTGGAAATGTGTCAAACTTAAGGATATAACCTCGGCTATTAAGTGCTGCGGGTCACATTTGGATTGAGGTGAAATGAAATACATGCATATAGTCGGGTGTTTTATGCCTAATTCATGCAGAGGTCTACCTATTGGAGGCTTAAGTGTGGAGTTCCTTCAGTCTGAGTTTCGATCTTATAGAATGAATGGCGTCTCACTCACAGTTGTTCGGTCACACAGGTAATTCCGTTATCTCCACCTTGCGCCAGCACCGTTAGTTAATACTGTTTTACCGCTGCCCCAGAGCCAGCATTTCCTCGTGTCATCCAAAAGAAAGCACCGTCGGGTTAACTTCAGCCATTTGACCGCATCCATTCTAAGGACATTTAAACGAACACAGAAGTAGTTGCGTTGGGAGACTGCCGTGCATGGTCTGGGTGCAGCAGGGGACCGTGCGCTCCTCCGTGCGCCGTGACAAGGAACAACAGAGGGACGGACTTCAGTAAATAAAAAAAAAATCCCCACTGGAGAAGTCTGTGCTCTGCGCGCGCCCCACCGCCACAGCAGGTTCACCCCGCTTCGCTTTGGGCTGTCAGCTGCTTGGGAAGCGGCTTTATAGATGGCATTGAGACGACACTTCCGCTCAGGACGTTGGTATGATGGGAAATGTAGGCCACGGATCCATGAAGCTTATAATGATGAAAAATTAGGACCGTTTCCGATGCCATACAACAATTAGGCTCACTGTTTAAAGCAAAATAATATCATTTTAATTGCAAACAGTCCCCACAATGTTTCCTATAAAAGGAAGTTGATGGTAATGAATGGGGCCAAACTTTTGTCTGTTGTAGGTCTATTTATTGAGTCCTGTTAGATCATACAGGCTGTGCTGCCAGAGTGTCTAGGGTTAAGCAAAAAAAACAAGTTTAATGAAGAATGAGGCACTTCCTATAGGCTGAAAATATTTTATGCAGCTGATTTTCTGCTTTAAAAGTCTTTCACTCTGTTGGTCTCAAAAAAGAAAGCCTTAAAATCAAGTTTTTATTAAAAACCCTGGGCCTATTAAAAAGGCCTATGTATACGTCCAAATTACTGCTATTGATCAGACGTCGGCCAGCCCCTCTCATTCTGTACATTTTCCTCCTCCAGTCACGCCTGTCCTTTTAAGAGCCTTGTCTTCGCTCTGTCCTGAGCGCAGGAAAGAATCGTGAATTACGCAAACTACGTAAGACCATCGGGGGAGAAGCAGGTGCTGCATTGAGTTTTGAGGCCTGTATGTTAGCTCATGTTTCTTTGTGTTTTTGGAGCGTTTCTCTCCTACAGGTTCACGCTGTGGCTCTTTATGTTCAGACAGAGGAAGGATGCTGCGCGTGAGGCTGGTATCCGGTGTGATAGCGACACGACATCAGCGTAACTAGATTATTACCTTTGTTTTTATTGTCCAGGCCGTGTTGTTATTTACAGTGAAGCGTCTGTGTGTTGCTTTGTGCGATGCTGACGCGTAACGCGACGCCCTGGTGTTATTTTACCGCTTGGATCAGGTTTAAATGATGTCCAGGCAGATGCAGACACCTCACTGGGGCTGGTAAACAGCATGGCCAGCACACATTCCTGGGGGTCTAAATATATCTATTAGGCCACAGAAGGGGGAGGACTGCTGTACCCCTTTCTATCCAGGGACTTCACTGACTGGGTTAAGACGCACCAGCTAACGCTCGAAGATTGCTCACTACAAGTTTTCTCCCGAACGCAAAATGCCCGCTAAAGCGAGATCTAAGGCCCGTGAGAGGAACAATGTCCTGAACAGAGCTGAGTTTATGTCCCTCAACCAGACCGTGCGCGGAGGGCAGCCGGAGAGGGGAGGCAGCGCGCGGAGACCTCCGTTCAAGCACCAAACCAGCCAGCCCGGTGAGGAGCCTCCCGAGGGCTCGAGTAAGGACAAGAAAGAGCCAGGCAAACTGCCCGAGGAGGACTGTATGCAGCTCAACCCCTCATTCAAAGGCATTGCCTTGAACTCTCTGCTTGCCATTGATATCTGCCTGTCGAAGCGCATGGGGGTGTGTGCCAACACGTCCTCGTCCTGGGGAGGGTGCAGATCCATGGTCAACCTTTTGGCTCTCACTGGTCACGGAATCACGTGGATTATTGGCACTATCGTGTGTCTGACAAGGAGCAACACGTTAGCCGGACAAGAAGTCCTGGTCAATCTACTTTTGGGTAAATGTCACTCAACTTTACGCACATCGCACCAAACGCACCATGAGCCAAAAGCTGCACCATCATCACTGCTAAGCCTCCCCTTATTGATAATGACCACAGTCCATCACAGTCATGGACCTGTACTCTTGTTATTATGAGCTGGCTACAGTCTAAAACATGGAAACCTTTGTGTTCAATCCATAATTTTCTCTTATGTCTCATATATTATGGCTTTAATGTTTGGAAATGTGATCATTTATAGAGAAGTTATTTATACAGCACTTGGGCCTAGTGTATCATTACAATATTTTCTAAACATGCTTCATCAGACAAAATTAAACCGCTGCCTGTCAGAAGAGTTGTAAAAGTTCTTCTACTTTTAAAATGTTTTAACATTTAACATGAATAACCTTTGTACAATAATTCAGACGTATAGTGTCTTCTGTAGACATCTTTATAATCATTTTAAAGAGGATACTTGGACTGCCTTGAGTTAAACTTGAATTATGTTTTCTACTCAGTCATTTACTTTGTTCATTTTCTGTGGTACTTCCTCTGGTTGTAGGAATAAAAAATAACAACTATTGAAAATTGACAGGTGGCATTACAATAAGAGAAGCACCAGAGCCAAGGGAAAGACCAGCATTTGAACAGAGATGTGGAAACACTCTGTATGTCTCCTCACTTTTGCTTTTTACTGTCCTGCCTTTTCTGTGGATTTGTTTATGTTCACCAAAGCTATATGGACCGTGTGGAAATCTGCAGATATTATTATTTTAGTTTAGATGGCGTGCTGCATTGCTGGCTCAGCTGCAACGTTGTATTAAACAAATTCGGATCCATTGCCAAAAAAATACTATGCTGTTAAAGATATTCTATGATAACAACAAAATATTGAATTCATCCCAGTTTTGAACAATAAATAAATATGTTTTATACCAGCAGGTTTGGATTTCTGACACAATTTTTCGTTAAACAGTAAAGGGTAAAATGTCATAGACCAGATTTCATAATATCAAAATGTATAACTTATATTTCCAAATCAGCATTTAAAAGAATAGGTCAATACATCTGCTTTTTTATGCCCAGTTATTCACTTATATACTTTTTCTCTTTTTCAACAGCCCTTCTCCTGGACGTGATGACAGTAGCTGGGGTTCAGAGACTGGTAAAGCGCAAGGGGCCGTGGGAGATGGCCCCTGGGTTCCTGGACTGTGTTGCCATGGACATATACTCTTTTCCCGCCGCCCACGCCAGCCGGGCCGCCATGGTGTCTAAGTTTCTTCTGTCTCACCTGGTGCTGGCTGTGCCCCTTCGCATCCTCCTAGTGCTGTGGGCCTTTCTGGTGGGCCTGTCCCGAGTGCTTCTGGGTAGACACCACCTCACTGACATGGTGTGTGGGTTTGCATTAGGCCTGCTCCATTTTAGCCTGATGGAAAGTGTGTGGCTGTCGTCAAGCACCTGTCAAACCCTCATATCTATCAGCACACTGAGCTGGAGTCCCTTTTCCTGAGCTCCTACTTTATAAGTCTTTAAACTCTCTGATCTTTTGCTGGTTGCTAAAGATGCCTATTTTGCATGTATACCATTTGATTTTACATACAGCAGCTATACACTCAAACTATACAAACTGGCAAAGCAAAGAGCCTCTTATAAAACCGCTTGCATTTTGATTTCATCAGTTTCTCATAGATTGCTTACTCAGTTACAGTTGTGCCTCTTACCCATTTTCTTTCTTCCTCTTCTAAAACTCTTTTGCACACTATTGGTAAGTAAACAAACAAACAAACGTGTGGGTAACACTGCACACACAACAGGCAAACAAACATATATTTTATTTTTTATATTTCATATTGGCAAACATTTTTATTTTCCAGATGGAACCTGACGCATAAACAAGTTTGCACCATCTTTCAAACAATGACAGTTTTGTGTTATGCTACATTTTCCATAAAAAATGTTGTTTTACTGATGCAGATATCTATGCAGGTCCATCCATCCAGCATTTGTATTGCTTTCCTGAAAAAAACAAATATTTGATACCAATTTCTTTTATAGATATAAAATTAAACTTTTGTGTCAGTCTCTACAGTGCTTTATTTGTGATTATAGCTTTGTTCATCTGTACAGGTTTCTGTAGATGTTTTTTTCCATTTATTTTTAATGCATTAATAAAATTATTGGCTATTTAACAATGACTAATTTACTTATTTCGTTATTGATGCATGTGAACAGTAATCACCTTAGAAATTGGCTTTTATATGCATATTTAAATTTGTTGCAGCTTCTTCTGTTTCCATAAGAGCTTGCAGTAGAAACATGTACCAGGAAACAGTGGTGTGGTGAAACACTCTACTTAAGAGGAACAGAAAGTGTTTTTTACACATACAGGAAAGACTGGCATCTAATGCACTGACAGTGGAAACTGGGTGTAGAACATCATCAGACCAACTGTATGGATTTTTTTTATTTAAAAAGGCAACTTTGAAATAATTACAGCTTGTTCAGTCAGGAACTTTATTCAGCTGTGATAGGTGTCATATTCCTGGACAGATCTGTGAACCTATAGAATCTTTTTTTCTAGTTTAAAAAATCCCAGATCTCAAAAAATGAACATATGGAGAAATGCAGAACGTGGAATCAGACTGAATAAAAGCTAATTGGATTTGGTGGGACATAGGGATGAACTAAGAAAAATATAAGTTGTGATATACAAACTAAGGGCAAACATTTTGTCTAATCAAAACTGAATGTCAAATGTGGAAGACCCTTTTGTTTCAGGGGTGAATACACTGAAATATTATATTTCCATTTGAAAGAAGCCTCTGATTTCCCACCTTTTACTCCTGTGACAAATGTGTCTCACCAAAACCTTTTGATCTTTCAGTGTAGCCATATATAGGCCGGATCTGACCTTAGTTCCAGCAATAGGTCTAAAACTAACCACGGGACAGGTGGTCACCATATAAAATGACAATAGAGGGCAAAAGAAGCCAATCATGACATGTTCTGACATTTATGTAGAAATTGCTCCACCTAGTGACAGTTGTTGTGCATGTTGTCGTGAGCGGGGGCGTTTGGTTGGGAGTTTATTTTTTATTTTTATTATTTATTTTGTATTATTATTATTATTGATTATGTATTTTATATCTATTTACTTTTTATTTATTTATTTTTATTTTATTTTGAATTTGTCGGTTGGTACGTCTCTCTCCGTCGTCGGTGACGCATGACGCTCTTCCACAGCGGCTCGTGCTCCACTCTGCCCCGCTCAGTCTCAGGCCGGGTAGGACCCCAGCAACAACTCTGCGATCAATTCAACCTATGTAGATCGGGCTTTACAATCGCCTTCCATCCTTTTAATAAACTGCATTTTGTGGGAATATATCTCCGCCATCCTTTGGAATACATACTAAGTCATTCACTGGGTAAGTATTTGACGCAGATGACTGAGGGAAATGTGCACTTTTAGTGTTTTCTTCGCTGCCTAGTTTTATTGTTGCTTTGTTCTGGGCAGCAGCCATTTTTAATCGCCTTGCCCTACATTCTCTCTTCTGTCTCCATAGCTTGCTAATGTTGAGGTTAATAACAGTCACATGGGAGAGCTCTGGAAATGTCCATAACACACTGTGCGTTTGATTATGGTGTGTGCAAATAAAGACAGTGGCTCCATGGCCTGTCATGGTTGTTGTTGGGGAGACTAGTAGGCGGCTAGTTTAATGGGAATGTCCTTTCGCTAGTTTGTGGACAACCTGCGATCAAGCTCTAATGCAGCTTTGGCGCATGTTGTGATTTATATTTAAGTATTATAGTCCCATACTAGTCAAGAACACTTGTATTTGGCCTGGTGAGTTGTCTTTAGAATGTCGAACATGAAAATGGTAGCCACCAGTGTCTAATGTTTACATTACCATTTCCATTAGCCTAGCCGCTGCTAGCATTTTCCACTAGCTGCTTCTCTGCGCTGAGCTCGTGAATCTTCAGTGTCATTTGGGCAAACTTCGTGTATTTGGTGGCGATATTTGTATTTCAAACCTGCATTTGTTTTCAAAAAACAAAACAAGAGCTGCTCATAGGCCTGTTAGTGTAGTTGAGAGTGTGAGAGTGACCCAGGGCCTGTCTCTGGATAACATCATGTATTATTGTGTGTTTTCAGTGCTGTGTCGACTGTAAAACTATTATAGATTATATTTTGTTCGTCAAACCCCAAAAGCAGCGTAATTGTCCCCTTGTGATGGTTAGCCATATGAAAACTCCATTACATCACAGACCCAAGGCTCTGCGCTGTGATTTAACTGTTCTTCCACTTTGTCATATCTCCATGTGTTTTAAAAACACTGTGGCACATTTCAAGTTCCTTCCACTCTTCATTTGTCAGACCTCTGTAGCATTATAAACATGTTATAAATGTGTGGGCCTGTGGACTGACCCATTATATCATTTTTAAGTGGAAGTGGATCATTTTTCTACAAGTGAAACTTGTATCTAGGTTAATAAAATGGCAATGGCAGAAAGAAATATTTACGGCTGAGAGGTTGCAATAATCTACTGTAAAACTAAAAATAACACTGTTATTACTTTTTATTCTGTCATACAATTTGTGTTTTGTTGAAGTATCAGAAGGCATTGGGAAGAGGAGAAAAGAAAAATTTCCATACTCGATGACATTACATCGCAATGTCCGATCGTTTGGGGCAAATTACCAAGTCCAAGGATGGGAAAAGCAAGTATTCCTCGCTCAGCCTATTTGACAAGTACAAGGGAAAATCAATAGAAACCCCCAAAAATACAGGTAATTGCATTTACTGTTGTTTATATTTCAGAAAATATTAAATATTAATTTTCAATATTCCTTTCTCACCAAAAATGTAGTAGTTCCTCGACATGGCTTACAGAGTCTTGGCAAAGTGGCAACAGCCCGGCGTATGCCCCCACCTGCTCATCTGCCGAGTTTAAAATCTGAAAACAAAGGAAACGATCCAAACGTGGTCATTGTGCCTAAAGACGGAACAGGATGGGCAAACAAGCAGGAACAACCCGATCAAAAGAGGTAAATGGAGGCTAAATTTGGTTACAAAGTCATCAGAGAAATTAAAAATTGACATGTCCGCCATTAGACCTTCAAGGGTTGTTTTTTTTCTTCTTTTTATTCTACAGTTCTATTGTATCAATACAACAGCTGCAGGAGTTGCAGCCACAGCAGGCTTTACAGAAATCTGTCTCCAATCTTCAGAAACCATCACCAATAGCCAACCCAGAGGTGTGTTTTTTATGGTTTTGTATTGCTCAGTGTGGAATACCGTTCACCTAATGGCTATACATGACCACTGTGGTGGCTGTATTGTCTATGGAATTATACACAGTGTGGCCATGCACCAGTACGGCTTTTCAGACCTAATCTCAATACTGATAATTAGGTTTACGAATGTGCTCATATACGTGAGCAGACATTTCTTGAAATGGTGAATGCATCATTAAACAAATCCAATCATTTTAATGCATTTTTTGCGTCACTGCCTCTTGGGGCCAGATGATATATCCAAAAAATAAGATAAAAACATTTTATGATTACAATTTTAAATTGATTTTAATCAAAGTCAGAGCCCCAGAATTAAAATGCCTTAAGTTACATTTATATAGATAAGTCATTTTTAACAGTTGAAATTAGAATTCGATTTTTTTTGCAGTGTCGCTTGTTCAATTGCCCCACCACCTCTTAAACTGCATTAAACTAAAGTGAAAACGGTGTAAGATGTTCCACATAAATTTTGTAAAGTTAATACATTGGGCTAGCTCTAAACTCATATTTTGACCATGGTTAAGCTTAGGACTCTATATGTAATCTGTATGGATGCGTTTGTAAAACTGTCTACTATAATACATGATTAGACTAATTGTACTAAACGTGGTAAAAAGCATCTTGGTGTACTTTGTCATTGAATGTAGTTGGTGATTATTTTTCACGTGTCTTTGCAGAACACAAACACAGGTGGACCAAAGCAATGGGCCCAGCTAAATGGAAAGGGAGTAGAGCCGGATGGTTTAAGGGGCTCAAGCCGACTTCAACCCTTCTCTCACGAGGAATTTCCCACACTGAAAGCAGCTGGAGAACAGGACAAGGCTGGCAAGGAAAGAAGCGGCTTCGATCCGTCGTATGGGCCAGGACCAAGCCTCCGCCCCCAGAGTAAGTCCTCTTCTAAACTGCCTCTCTGAACTGTATTTGAGTGGCAGTACTCTATAACTCTATACATCTGTTTCTCACTAGATGTAACAAGTTGGAGGGAAGGCGGTGGCAGGAACCTTCAACCTTCATCCCTGACCCTCGCTGTGCCAGCAGATCCTGAGGGGAAGCCTACTGCCATAGGTGAGTCTGGGACACTCCCAGCCTCATCTCACCCTTCCTCTGCCACTGCTACCACTACATCCACTTCAACAATAACTCCGTCACCAAGCTTTGATGCTAAAGAGCCTTCCTTGAGACCAGCTCAGCCTGTTCGCAGAACAACAGTCCCTACAGCCCTGCAATACCAACTTCAACACACTTCAACCGCTGTCTACCATGATATGTTACCTGCATTTGTAAGTACATTTAAGTCTCTGCTGCTCTTTGGTCGGACCTTAAACACCAGGTACAATTTGTATTTTTTGTTCTTCCATAGATGTGTTCTAAGGAAACACGGGAAGCCCCAGGACCAGACCATGCACATAATACTGTATCAGCCCCCGTTCGTTTTGAAAGTAAACCAACTTTTAAACACAATTATGCTAAACCGGAGTTGGTAAAGTAAGTGCACACACGGCTCATGCAGTAACGGAAAATTACATGACGGTTGAATAGCACACTGCTAATTTGAATTGTATATTTGAGCAGCGGAGACTTGAGGAGAGAGAATCGTTTTGTTCGTGCACCACCCAGGGTCTCCTCTCAGCCCATCCATAGGCCAGGTGACAAGCCACTTCGGCCAGCTATCATCAATCCTGAAGACCTGAAGGATCTGGATGAGCTAGACAATGACTGTGAGGATGGATGGGCAGGTAATTGTCTCACAATCAGATTTCAAGGTACAACTTGGACACTTTTAAATGACAAATGTTATTTTTGTGTCTCCCTTAGGACTCCATGAAGAAGTGGATTATAGTGAAAAACTTAAATTTAGTGATGATGAAGAGGATCATGCCCCTTGTGAGAAAAACAAAGCATGGTAAAACCTTTTTTTCTTTGAAACAGTTTTAAGAAATACCATGACCATATAGTTCTGATTGTTTGTGTTTACAATACCACAGGACTGATTGGGAAAATGAAAACCAGCGTGACTGCCACTCCTCCCTAAGTATAGACGACTCTCACCCCCAGGAGAGCCCAGAAGATAACTATCGCTACCAACATCATCATGAACCTCTGAGGAAAACCAGCGGCAGATGCAGCTCTGCAGACAGTCAGGTCTATCCATATGGCATCTTGTTTTTCTTCTCTCTTTTGAGACAACGGGGCTAAGTTTAACTCTAACGTTGTTAGTCACAGAGTGAACACATTAAGGATTAAAATTCCTGAGAGACCTACACTAAAGGGAATATGAAAGGCACAATGTCTCTAAGCCTTTGTGAATTGGGCCAGATGACCCTGTTATCATAGTGATGCAGCCATAATAATATATTTATAATGTTTATACTTTTAATTGCATACAATCACACTTACTTTTTTATTTTTTATTCTTTGTATAATTAACCACAGCAGAAACACCATGGTGACCCTGCACTGGAACAAGAGGACCATCAACGGCAATCTCATGTTCAGCCTCCGGGCAGGGGGAAGTTTGTGCCGGCCGAGTTGTCTGAGGCTGTTGAAAGAGCTCGCAGACGTCGGGAGGAGGAGGAGCGGCGAGCGCGGGAGGAACGATTAGCTGCATGTGCTGAAAAACTTAAGAAACTAGATGAAAAGTTTGGCAAAATTGAGAGACAGACTTCTAAAACAGATGACGGTCACAAAGATCTAGAGGGAAGGGATGTTACTCTCTCTCCCAACCGAGATCAAAATAAATGCCACCATGACAACTGGCAATACAGCACAAAAGGTAAAAATGCTGTTAGTCTTCAGAATGTTGCCTTTTTTATGTAACAATTTGGTGCTAACACTGCACATTTTCTTCTCATTTACCTACCAGATGGAAATCAAAGTGCCACTGATAACACTTCAGCGCATAGCTATCAAGAGGAGTCGGGCTTCTCTGGTTACCGTGGAAGTGACGAGGAAGGTCTAGAGTCCTCTTCCCCCCCAGGAGACAGTACTGTTCGCCATACAACTAAACCAATTCCTCCCCGATTTCAAAAGCAGCCACATCACCAGCAACAGGTGAATTTATTTTGAAAATACGGTATTTCCAGCCCACAAGTAAAGGAAGACGTGTATTGGGGTCTAAGCTTGTCCGATGTTGCTTGGTGTGTTTCGAGTTTCACGCGTGACGTTTGAGAAAATACAAGCAAAATTTGCTGCATATTAAGTCAGTGAGTTACACTGCATTTGTCGAAAGTTTGTTGTTTGCTTAAAACTCATCCATGTACTACGAACGTTTCCCCATGAGTTCCCCCTGGCCCCACATTTTGAGAAGCCCTATCCTTCACTATATTAAAATTTCAAGGCCAATTCTGTTTGTATTTAAAATAACACCATTAACTTAAAGATGGATCAGAGACCGTTAAGTAAATGTCATCATGCAGCTCTGTATGTGTACATGTCACCTGAAGTGCCAACAATGTAGTGGAACAAATAAGCCCAGTGTCATGAAATATATCTAATGTAGAGCAACAGATATGAGATTTTCGATGATGTCTGAAATCTGATAAAGGAGCACGCAAGTTTGTCCAGTTTGTACTGGACAAACATAATGCGCCTTAGGGTCTTTCCATGGGTGCAGTATAATTGAGCTATTGTGAGCATATCCTTAGAGGTCAGTGTGGAAAACACACAGGTTATTATGAGACTAATTTTATTTTTATTTTTTACTAGGAGCAATCATACAAAATGCAGCACTGGCAACAATCAGGCCATCCCTCTACCACGAGCTCAAGCCATGCTCAACGGGGTTATTATCCCCCACATGTTCTCGGATTTGACCCTCGCTGGATGATGATGCCACCTTATATGGATCCCCGCATGACCCAAGGAAGATCTCCGGTGGAATATTATTCATCGTCAGGTAGACTGTGATTACTGTGCATATATGAATGTAGCTAACTTTAAGTAATACATTTTATTTATTTTTTTTAGCTGGGATGATAAAACCTATGATGCCCCAGGATCACAGCCCTGTGTCTGATGAAGGTTGCCATTCAAGTTTACATCCAGAGAGGAGAGCACCATCCACTGAATCGTGCACCATGTGGAACCAAGAAAGCTATCCCTTGCGCAGCTTCACTCCACCCTATCAAAGACAACATGAAAGCTCTGAGAGTTTGCGCCGAGATGACAGGCAAATATTTTATGCTGATACAAATACCCTGTACTTTCGTGTAATTAACTTGTTTCTATTTTTTTTTAAAGAGGTGACATGACATGCCCCCAACATGACTCTTATGAGGAGAGAGCTAAAGAACGCCTAGACCGTCTTCAAGATAATCTCCCTTGTCATTCATACCTCAATAGAGGGTCGGACAGGGAAAACAGACACCATGATGAATTACTGTCTCCAGCTCACCCTCCTCATCATGGAGACACGGATTATCAAAGATTGGACCACAGAGACAAATACATGAGGGAGGCAGCTGAGTCACATGATGATGCATCAGACAAGGATATTTGGAAAAGGGATTCACTCAAGAAAGACAATGGTCAGTGGTCTGAACCCAGTTCCAGCTGCAGCAGTGTTGGACAGCCTTCTGAGACTAGTGGCAGAATGCTTACTCGCAGAACTGGCCCAATCAAAAAGCCAGTTCTTAAAGCTCTAAAAGTAGAAGATAAGGAAAACGAGAAGCCTAAACCGGAGCCTGATGAGAAACCTGTACCATATCGCTTTGAAAAAGAAGTTCTCACCAATGTATATGACTTGAAGAAAGACAACCAGCCACCAAACAGCAGGCGCTCGGCTTCACCTATTGAAAAACAGCCTGAAGAGAAGCAGCGTCAGTCCCCTGCTCCTACTAAAACTGACAAACCTTTGAGCACCCACAATGAAGACTTTACAAAAGACAACAGCTGGGAGAATGGCAAGATTCATTCACCTAGAGATGGCCATGAAGGTCGTGAGCCACAGTTGCATCGTCGTAATAACTGGATTTTTATTGATGAAGAGCAGGCCTTTGGTGGTGTGAGGGTCACAGGGAGGGGTGGCAGTCGTGGCTTTAGGGAATTTAACTCTAGAGGTGGAGGGAGAGGTGGAAGAAATGGAGATGGTCTCAGAGGAACTTACAACAATAACAACAGTGGAAGTGCCCCTCACCGGGCAAGCAGAGGCCGTGCAGTCCCTAGGGATCATGTAAAAATGGAAGAATTCCAAAGGGGTAAGCCGAGGAGACGCAATGTCAGTGAAACCTTGAGCGAAGCTTCAGAATATGAAGAAATGCCCAAGAGACGCCGCCAGAAGGGCTCAGAAAATAGTGAAATATACACAGAATCTGAAGTCCGGAAAGCTGACAGGGATTCGTGGAGATCAAACAAGGTGTATACTGATGACCAAGCATCAACTGATTCCAGAGAAAAACCTAAAGCAAGGGGTGTTGGAGGTCGTGCCCTTCCTCCAAGACTGAACATGAGTGGAGGCTACAATCGAAACTATGGTGGGTCTAGAGACATGTCCTCATGGAGGGGCCGGGGAACTCAGTTTACTAACAACAGTGCATCGGGGCAAGAAAACGGTTATGATCCAGGACATGAAAATGTCTACTCCCGTAGATCTGCTGTTGAGAATCTGAAATACACCCCTAAATTTACAGTATCCTTAAATGAAAATGGCACTGAAGACCGTGAAGGGGAGTACTACTTTGACAATGACAACCCTGACAGACAAGTTTTAAGAAGACGCAGACCTCCACGTCAAGACAAACCCCCACGTTTCCGAAGGTTAAGGCAAGAACGTGACCCTGGCTCAAACCAATGGACAAGTGATGAATACTTAAACGGTGACTTTGCAAACTGGCCTGGACGCGCCAAAGGAGATGACAGCTGGCCCAGTGGATCCTATACTGGGCGTTCTGCTCAACATGGCCAAGCAGAGGAATGGGAAACTGGTTCAGAAAACAGTGACTTTGGGGACTGGCGGGACAAGAGGAGTGGAAGTGGCAGCTCAGCTCAACAGGGCCTCTCTGATATCCCTTCAGACCCAAGTCATGGTGAACCAGGTGCCAGTGAGAAAAGAGAACTTTCAAAGAGAAGCTTTTCCAGTCAAAGACCTCTTGTAGATCGACAGAACAGAAAAGGAGAGCCGCCTGTCCTGGAAACAAACAAGATGTCACGTACACCTGAAAATCCTCCAACTTCATCAAACAGAAGTGACAATTGGCCTAATGGAAATGTGTCTTGTAGGAGGTAAGGTTTAAGCTTTAGCATATTTCTGTGTATTGTATTGCATAGATTTTCATGGTTTTATATGTGTTAACCTAACTTTACAAAATGGCTTTTCTTAAACCCAGGACCCCAGAAGAGGCAGGATCAGTTTATGGCATAGATCAGCCTGAGGAAAGGGACTCCTGTGAGTCCACTGGGAAGAAGTTAAACAAGGACCTGAAGCAAGGACCTGTGAAGACAGACATTGAATCCTTGTCACAGTATGAGCTTGGTAGCTATCAACGTGAGTTCTGTTTTCAGTATTTTTCAGTGAAGTATTTTATAACTGGCTGTATATTTGAACTATTTGCATTGTTCCGATAGTTGAAAGTGACACAGGAGGACCAGTGCCAAGCTCAGATGGTTACCAAGAAGCTTTGTCTAAGAAGCAGAGACGGCCACAAGATGAAGAAAGGAGGAGAAAGGAACAGGGAGCTACAGTAAGATGAGCACTTACTCAATCTGGCAATCTGAATGTATAATTTGTAAATTTTATTTTTCTTCCTCTTTTTTTTTTTTTAGATGCCAGGGAAGAACAGGGTTATGGCATCCAAGATTCCTCCTCGCTTTGCAAAAAAACAAGGAAGCGTGACTCTCGACCATCCTGAGGATGCACTCTCTTCTAATAATCTTGGAACAGAAATCTGGGAAACGAATAGCTCAGGTACTTTGATCTTAATATTTACAATGAAGAGAAACCTAGAGCATGTTTTCATTTTACCATTTTGTAGCTCTTTCAGTTCCCGCTTCAGGTGGAGATTCTTGGACTAAACAGGTCTCGTACACGGGGAGTGAGCCCAACTCTGAGGTATACTCCCTCAAATTGTAGTTCAAAGATGTAATATATTCTAAAAATGTTTTTTTTTTCTTGAATCAGGACTCTGATGCAAGCCCAGATCAAAGCAAAGAACAGCACAAGCCAGGTCCTATTGGAAACGAACGCTCCTTGAAGAACCGCAAAGGTTCAGAGGGTGTTGATAGGCTTGAAGGTGGTCCTATTACTCCAGTCAATGGTGTGGATCTTCATGTGGACAGTGTGCTGCCTGTGCCTCCGATTGAGTTTGGTGTTAGTGCCAAAGACTCTGATTTTAGTATACAGCCAGGTTCTACTGCAGTGCCTGTGTCAAATCCTGTAAACAAGCTTCAGGATGCACTTACCAATAATGTAAGTGGTTTAAACTTTAAAATCAGATTGATTTACAAAAGAGTAACATTATATACACCAATATGTTTATTTCTAGACTGCGCTTAATCAGACTATCCCAATGCTCCGTTCAAACCATTTGCAGCCTGGTATAAACCTCAATCCCTTATCATTTCCTTCTGCTGACTTGACATTGAAAGTATGTATTTTGCCTAAGATTACATTATATTTCTTTACCTTTCTCTGTTTTTGATCAAAGATGTCTTCTTTTACCGTGCAGATGGAGTCTGCTCGTAAAGCGTGGGAGAACTCCCAGTCACTGCCTGAGCAGGGATCTCCTGGAGGTAGTAGTTCAGGCCCTCAGCCTCCATGCAGTGTAGGTTCATCTAGTGGTGTCAGCTACAGCTCTTTTGGTGGAGTGTCCATGCCCCCAATGCCTGTAGCATCAGTCGCACCCTCCATGTCAATGCAAGGTAAAAAAAAACAAAACAGTTCATTACACAATGTTTCATTTCACACAAATAACGTAATGATTTGTCTCTGTAGGAAACCATATCCCCCCTTTGTACTTGGACGGTCATGTATTTCCTAGCCAGCCTCGCCTTGTGCCACCCACCTTGACACAACAACAGTCTTATCAACAGGTACATTGACAAACGGAAACATCTCCATTCGTTTGTAGTCTGTGTGTTACATTTGTTTTTCATTTCAGGCGGCTGCAGCCCAGCAGATTCCTATCTCTTTGCACACATCTCTTCAGGCTCAGGCTCAGCTGGGGCTTCGAGGGGGTCTTCCTGTCTCTCAATCTCAAGAGATGTTCAGTTCAATTCCCCCATTCAGGTACTGCCCATCCTATGTGGTACAACCTTGGAAATGTAAATGCTACCTGCATGTACCACTTGCTGTTTGCCATATGTCATACATATTCTTTTGTTTTGTTTAGATCCCAGGTTTACATGCACCCAAATCTATCCCAGCCCAACCCCATGGTTCTGTCAGGTGGAGCCCCCCTCAAAGGGCCCTACTCGGGTTTTCCTGGTATGCAGCCGTCTGAAATGGTGAAGCCTCAGTCTAGCTCCCACTATCAGCCAATGAATGGCAACCAGCCTATGGTCTATGATAACCAGATGAATCAGGGTCCTGGGATGGGGTCTTCCCAGTTGATGGACTCTCAACTCATCCAGGTCAGTTTGGTCGTTGATGCACCATTATTTATTTGTCAGTCTGGTTTAAAAAAAAAAAGGTTATGTAGAAACTCCCTTGGTAAAGTAGCAATGAAGAATTATTCATACGCTTTTTAGTAGTACATTTCTGTTACATGATGGTTATCACACAAACTCTCTTGAGCTTGTGGTCTTGTGCAGTTTAGGACGGAAGCATTATAGTTTTGTGAGCTTGAGCGGGCGTCTTGTATGTTTTTATTAAACCAGTTGGCATTTATAAGTTGTTTTAATAGTAGGCTAACTCTTGATTTGAATGTTTTCCAATCCATTATTGTAGAGTACCTTTATCTTGCAGGTGACCATGCCTCTACCTGGGTCCCAGCTACGCTATGGATCTGCGCAGCAGCATCTGATTCTCCCCCAGTCCATACAGTTGCAACAGGGGCAGAACTTGTCTGTGGGAGCGCCACGTCGAATGATGCCTCCAGGTTCTCAGCCCCCTGTCATGCCTGGCAGTAGAGAGGTACATACATGTCCCCCAGCACAAGTTATTTTTGTCAGATTTGACTTTTAGACAAATATTTACATGTTTGGTTTATTTAATCTCAGGGGTCACAGATGGACATGAAGAATTTTCAGTTTTCTGAAAAACCCAGTCATTCCCCGGGTATCTCTGGAGGAACATATAGGTGTGTTAAACCATTCTGTTCACAATAGTGACATTTGCTGTTTATTCTGTGTTCTAAAGCTAATTTTGTTTTAGGCCTGGGTCTGCAAGTCCCAGTGGGAAGCCCTCTGGTCCTGGAGGACCTCTGCCAGCGCACTTTTCTCAACAGGTATAGCTTATTTCTTGCCTAAACTAATATTTTTTCCAAATGATGTAGATTTTAGGGGCATGCATGATGTGCTAAGGAAAGTGGGAAGTCCTAAAATACGTTAGAAACCCTAGAGTCACTACGTCAGAGATGGGCAATACCAATGATTTTTGTTTAGATAAAACCGGACATTTCCATATTAAAAAAATAATAATACTGAAACGTGGCTCCAACAGACTTTACACTAGGCACTTAAACATGCCTAGTGTAATGTAATCTCTGAGGAGACATTGTTTTGAGCTTTATACAAACTTCTTCATTGCATATGATCTCGGGTTGTGTGACATTCGAATGTTAATGTTTCCTTTTTAATTTGCTCCAGGTTCCCACTGCTCAGGGCAGCATGATGATGCACATGCGCCCACCCACCACAGGCCCTTTCCCTAACCCCATACAGAGACCAGTCATGCAGGTCAACAAATCTGTCATAATCCGCTCCCCCCCTTATTCCAACCCTGGCCGTGACCCTCCTCACTCTACTCCTCCCTCAGCCCCTGAGCCCCCTATCAAAGGGCCAGAGGATGGCATGAAGGTGAGCCACCCACTGTAAATATAGGTAATTCAATCATTTTATTTTACTTCTCCCACACAAATCATTCTGTTAGACTTTCATGTTAGATATGTGAGAATCTTAAGCATGTTTGTGTTATGTTTTTAATATTTAGAGCTATTGATCTTACATTCCAGGGCCCTATTTCACAAAGCACGTTTAAGCAACTCTTGAGTTTAATTGTCAGTTTAGAAGTTAACTGTTTAGACAACAGGCCCTGTGCACAAAGGCAGCTGGTTACATCCAGTCAGAGGGCGGATCAGTGCAGCCATTCACGCTCTAATGTAACCTCTGAGGTTTTTTCCAAACCGAGCTAAAATCAAGAAGTACTGGCAGATCTGGCAGTGGACAGGGCGCTGTGGGTGGATGTCACCGAAAAGTTTCCAACTTTTCATTTGTGAAGTTTGCCAGTGTTTAAGGGACATCTTTGTGTCCCAATGCTAATGCTGACTTTTATTTTTTTTAAAAACCCAACTGATTATTTCTTGATGTGTTGTAGATAATTTTAGTCTGGTGTTTTAAATATTTATTAGGCTTCAAAATTAGTGTTAGCACAGACTCAAAAAGGCACACCTTTGTAAACACAGAAGTGTTTCCCACACATGTCACATATGTAAGTGTTTAACATGTGTCAGTGACATCCACCCACAGCACAGTCTTTCCACTGCCTGATTTGTCAGGATTTATTGATTTCCACACAACTCAGCAAAAACTTCATAGATATTACATTAGAGCGAAAATGGTCGCACTGACCCTCCCTCTGATTGGGACTAGCCCGCGACCGCCGTGCGCAGAGCCAAGCAATAAGATTCTAAACTTAAGTTTAGCAGAGGGCAAAAACATTATCAATGCAATAAAAAGAGTTAACATGGGAAGTCACGCGGGAAGAATATGCCAAACAGAAAGTCATGTGTCTGGATAGATCATCATTTATCTTGTGCTTACAGTATTTTTTTATATAAGTTCAGAGAAGTGCGGTACAAGGCAGGTTAACATTCTCTTTGAAACAAAACCTTTTCTTTTCAGGGTTAATTGAGCTCGAGTTTGTCTTTTACCTGCTTCTTAAAAAGGAGCCCAGTTTATTTATAAAACAAATATTTTATTAAGCAAAAATAATTGCTCATCTCAATGTTTACTTACAACATCATCTAATGAAAATGTTTTTTTATAGACCAAAACCATCCGAGATGTGCGCAAGGCAGTTGGTGAAGGCAAGGCACCACCAGTGGGATTAACCAGCAAACTACAGGAGCCTCTTCCTACAGGGCAAGCCAAACCAGCACGCACTGGAGCTATCAAACCCCAGGCTGTTAAAGTAGAGGAGGGCAAGGCGTAAAAATGGACCCTAAAATCCTCATTACACAGCCTGCAAACACACAGCCCCTTGCCCCTCTCTCTTTTCTTAGGGCAAGGGACTAACAAAATAAAATGTCCTCACAGACTTTCAGAACTGGACATTATTCCACACCGCATATAGAGATATATAAATATATATACATAGAAATAAACAGTCTTTTAAGCAGATCTATTCAATGTCATCTTTAATTTATTATTAGTCATTTTAAGAGCAAAATGCTATAGAGAAAATATGTTTTGTGCGTTTGTTCCTAAAGTGGGGGAAAGACTGGGATTTTCATAATATTTTGCCAAAATATTGACCCACTATTGCAGCGATCACTATTGCAGCATCTAGCCCTCAAAACAAAGGATGCATTTATATCATTAAGCAAAACTCATTTTTAGAACAGTGCAGAGAGGCTTTTGACACTTTATTGGGCTTTTTGCTCGATATTAGAGCCTCAAACTATAAAATTCAAGGACTGATTTTTAATCAGAGCAGAAAACTGACTGCATGTCAATGCATTTTTTTTTCCTGGGTGATCTTTTTTGCCTGTTATTTGGCTTTTTGAAGATATATGGGGGCTTTTCAGCTGTTGCTTGCTTGAGAACATTTTACCAAAATCATGTTGCTTCCATGAAAACAACTGACATTTAAACAATGTGTGCATGTGATGTGCTGAACATAAAAAACATTAACTCAAATTGAGCCACATACTGTGATCAAACAATGTGGTGACAACTGCTTTTTGGGAGAGGGTCTTGAACTGATCCACCATAGCTGTAAAACACAATAGCTGATTGAAGTGGTGGCATAATTATGATTTTTGGAGTTCTACTGCCACATAAAAATGTGATTTTACATTTAATCTGGTGTTTCAACTTTTCTTTCCTTTTTGTTGTTTAAGGTCAAAACTTGTTCTACAAATTGTTTTTTTGTGCTTCGAGGATAGCTCTGCCATTGTTTATTCAGCTTTTTCTCAAGTGGCACAAGCAATAACATGCTGCCTAGATATAATCACATGTAGAGTCCAAGGAACTGTCTGAGTCCGAGTACAGCGGTCGTTTGGCATTACCTAAATTTGGAGGTGTTTTTTTTTTGTGTGAGCAGTGTCGTTTCATTGGACAAAGAAGGACTTTTAAACTTTTTCTCTCAAAATGTGAAGCTGTTGAAATTACTCATTTTTGGTTTTGTAATGATCACTTGTTTTAAAACTCACAATGCCATGTCAAACCGTTTAAATGTTGCTTACTAAAATGCTTCATGACACTACAAAATGTTGCAGTTTCTCTTCTACAGTGTTTCACTATTTGTGTATGCATTCTTAAATGTACAGTTGAGTGGTTCAGAAGAGGCCTAAATGCACACATTTCATTTCAAATAAATATTGTGGCACTATAAGATTTATCATTTAAAGGTCACTGTGTTTTAAGAATGGACAGCTTTTCATGTTTTGGGCGGGGCTTGAAGTGCTTTGCCTCTTCTCTATTACTGCAAAAAGATCTTGATGCTTCTCATTGTATCAAAATGTTTTACCAACTTTTTGTACTTTTAAGACTCATTATTTCATTGTCAATGTACTAGCAGTTTCTACAGCTGGTCCAGCACTTATGCTACTGATCTTTATCCTTTCAGATACTTGGTTATTGCGCTCCCTTGTTAAAAAGCGACAATTGAAAGAAAAGTAATAAAGCAGTGGTGATTTCATAAATGTATAGTAAAGCCGTCTTCTCATTTGTGAACTGAACAGAATGCATTTGTTATCTGTGTGTAAACCCTGATGTCTCAAGGCTCGACCCGCCCCCTACGACACATTCTTCAGATTCTTGTTTCAGACGAGCCCACTTCATACACGGGCATGTCTGGGCCGCCCCACTGGCCAAAGGGCTGGCAAATCAACCGCTCACTTTACTGGAAACCGGATTACTTGTAAGTTGTAACCTAACTTCAGAGTAGGAGGGTGAACTCTACATTGCATTTAAGAAGGTATGTTTATCTCCGATGGTTCGATTTTCACACAAACCTTTAACACTTGTTTAACACACATTGTTTTCATTCAAAAGGAGTACACAACTTGCAGCGTTATAATTATGTCATAAAAGTTGTTTACTTCTAGCTCTGTTGTTATTACTCAGTTTTTTTTAGACTGCACAGTTGAAGAGGATTCAAGAATTTGCATGATTTTATGTGAAGAAAAATGATCCAATGATGCAGGAGTCTATTGTACAAAGGTTATGGTTCACTTATTTTGCCTGAAACTAACAGAATTTCTCTGTACAGAATATGACTAGAACATCATTTTGGCTCACCAGGCAACACTTGAGTCATTTTAAAGATGGGTCAAATGCAGGAGACAAACACAAATCTTTAAAACTGCTCTCTCGTGATTATGTCTCTACCACAGCAGAAGTGGAAATGTGGATAAATGCTGGAAACAGTCAATAGTCTCTATAAAACTGTTCTTTAGATTATGTCACCAAAGTCTGATTATAATCTGATTTCTGGACCTTTAAGATTTTTTAATTTGCATGTAAGACATAAAATCTGATGTGAGTAATCAGAGGGACCACGATGAGAAAAAAATCAGATTATTTTGCTTTTTAAAAATTTTAATAGCCTTAATAGAATATAATCATTATAATTTGATGATAATCAGATTTCGAGTCACGTGACCACACTGTGTGTGTTCTCTCCTCTGGATCAGAGAACACACACAGTGGTTTGTTGTGACCTGTAACACAGATAACACAGATAACGTGCTCGTATTTGACAGAGTCTTTGAAATTTGAATGCTTTTCCTATTACAATATAATTTAGGTCAATTACGATAACCAAAATCATTTCTATTTGCTAAATGCCAGTATTAGAATTATTGCTTTCTTCAGTAAAATGACTCTGCCTTTGGGAAAACACAGATGATGATGTCAGGTCTTTGGAAACTTCTGGTTTATTGACAGAATTTGAGTTAATTAGAGACACACCTGTGGATGTGTTTGAAGCACACCTGAAACACACTGCTTCTTTGTGTAACATCATGGGAAAGTCAAAAGATATAAGATGTTATCAGCCAAGATCAGGAAGAGAATTATGGGTGCAATTTCCAGATGCCTGAAGGAGCCACGTTTATCTGTTCAAACAATTATACACAAGTATAAACACCATGGGAATGTCCAGCATCACACCGCTCAGGAAGGAGACGGGTTCTGTCCCAGAGATGAACGTGATTTGGTCCAAAATGTGCAGATCAACCCAAGAACAAAAGCAAAAGACTTTGTGAAGATGCTGAAGCTGGTGAGAGTGTGACATTATCCACAGTGAAATGCACAAATCAGTCTTCCCAAAGGACAGTGACCTGAATCACACTGCCAAACTGGTTACAAAGTGGCTTAAGGATAACAAAGTCAATGTTTTGGTGCCCTGGTCTATCCCGATTGGAAATTTATGGGCAGACCTGAAAATCCATGTGCGGACAAGGCCGTCTACAAACTTTGGCTGAGGACAAAAAAGATGAGAATGTAATGAAAAAAAAATCTCTTCTCAATATTCTAGCACTTAGCAAATAGAAATAATTTTGGGAATCCTAATTCACCTAAAGCATGTAAAGTTTAGTCTGATTTTATGTCAGAAAGTGAGGACAAAAAGTGCATATGTCTTTGTATATAGTGTACGTAAACTGCTGGTTAAACTGTAGGTAACATTTTTCACCATTCAAAACATTTTTATATTGTTTGTTGCCATGGTAATGATCCTAATTAATTCGTCACTCTGAAACTCGTAGACAGACATTTTTTTTATTTTAATTTTAATTAAATTTAATTAATTTTAATTAAATTTTAATTAAATTTTTTTTATTTAATTTTAATTTCATTCATATTTTATTTGTATTTATTTTTTATTTATTTTTATCTAATTTAATTAATATTTTTATTTCATTTTATTTTATTTTTTTATTTTTTTATTTATTTTCATTTAGATTTATTTTTATTTATTTAATTTTTTTTTTATGTATTGATTTTTTTTATTTTTTTATGGTTAACTACAGTATCTTAATTTTAAAATGCCATGTTTTAAATGATCTCAACCCAGTTTCCTGACTCCCGCTCTGGTAAACCTCTGTTCTAGGGATTGCCTTTCCCTAAATGACTCTTAAGTGTCTTCTTCTCTGATTCAGAATGGCTCCAGAGAGCGCAGTCAGACCCGACGAAAATCTGATGATGATGCAGGAGCTGGAGGATCGCCTTAAGGAGCAGATTGATAAACTTGAACACATTCGCCTCGCTGCACTAAACATTAAGGAAAATCTGTCAGCGGTACTCGCCCTAAAGACACAAGTGTAAAAAGATTGAAATAGACTGACTGTACTAAGAACTCCCTTTTCTTCTTTACAGGCAAATAGAAGCGACTTAAACGAGGCGGTTTCACACCATCTGGCCTGGTTAAGTGACTTGTCAGAACGTTTGGACGACCTTCACATGAATACAACTGTTTTTGTTCAGGTGATTTTACTTCATCGTCTTTGGGTTATGTTTGTCCTCATGGGTTCTTCAAAAGAGTTCTAAAACTACAGAACTATGACAAAGGGGTGACACGTTATATTTGTCATTTGTTTGAATAGAAAGAGCACATTGCATTAACTTGATGCTCAAATTAAGGCAGTTGTAAAGACCAGTTTTTTTCATCTGAGGCTTTTATCTCGACATCATTTTGAAATTTTAATCCACGCTTTTATCTCGCCTTATACTCAGGTCTCAACAAAACCTTACTTTCCCGTCTTCAGCTGGTCCAGAACGCCGCTGCATCGTCTTTTAACTGGTTCTGGGAAATTTGATCCCATAACTCCCATTCTCAAATCTCTCCATTGGCCTGTTCAGTTTCGCATTGATTTTAAGATTCTTCTATTTGGCCTGGCCCCTCTGTATCTGTCTGAGCTGCTGGTGCCTCAGATGCCCTCCCGCTCTCTCAGGTCTGGAGGTCGGGTTCTCCTCGTGGTCCCTAAGCCAAAAAGGAAACTTAGGGCTGATGGGGCTTTTTCAGTGGCTGCTCCAAGACTCTGGACTCTGCACTTCCACTGACGACTCACTTCCTGTTTTTAAATCTCTTCTTAAAACTCTTTTTTTTTTTTAGTTTGGCTTTTAACTCAGTGTAAAGACTCACTGCCCACTGAAATAAAAAACATTTCTGAGTTAAAAATGTTCACCTCTAGGGTTAAGAACTGGCTGAAAATGAGTCCAAACTGTACCCACTTGTAAATAAGTAGTATGACAGTTGGTGAGTGAGAGAAAGTGTGAGTGTTAAATGTATATTGTAACTATTTTAAGGGATAAGTGTTTTAATATACTTTGCATATTAAAGTAAATTGTAAAAAAGTCCAACCAGGGACGGGACTATAAACTCTGTATGCATCACATCAGCTGCAATGTTCATTTTGTAACTATGTCTGATTGCATTGTCCCTGTCAAATAAATAAATAAATAAATACATAAATAAATATAGAAATAAATAAATAAATACATAAATAATACATAAATAAATAAATAATAAATAAAAATAATAAATACATAAATAAATGAATGAATGAATGAATAAATAAATAAATAAAAATAATAAATACATAAATAAATGAATGAATAAAAAAATATATAAATACATAAATAAATGAATGAATAAATAAATAAATAAATAAATATATAAATAATACATACATAAATAAATAAATAAATAAAAATAATGAATAAATATATAAATAAATGAATGAATGAATAAATAAATAAAAATACATAAATAAATGAATGAATAAAAAATATATAAATAAATACTTAAATAAATACATAAATAAATGAATAAATAAATAAATAAATAAATAAATAAATAAATAAAGTGCTTTATAAATAAAGCTGGAGTGGATTAACATAGTATAGTGTTCCTTGTTATAGCATTTGGAGTTTCGGGACAGGCTGTTACATAGAAAACACAATTTGCTTAAAAAATACCCAGTTGATTTAATATTGTTCAAAGGAGAAAGGTTTTTCAAGTAACAATGAGGTGACTAAAACACAGTCACTGCCCATTCCACTATGGCTCTTTATGATCCAAAATGGCCGCCATATCTTGAGACGCTCCTATCACACTGTGCAATAATTAATTATATGAAATGTGGCTATAATAATAAATATTTCCAACTGATAAGATGGAATAGTGTCGACATAAATAGCCTTCTAACTGCTGTATGTCTTTCATTTGTGTTTAGTTTTTTGGGACAGTGCACAGAGACATTACGTTTGGCAATATATAAAGAGCTTTTTTGACCTGTGGAAACAAGAACAACCTATGTATGATGTTATTTAACTTTTTATCTCTTTACAGATGAATCCAAAGCCCTGTGTGAGAGCTGGGAAACATGACTCAAAACAGCGCTCCCGCAGAAGTCGCTTTCATCAGAATAATGATCCTCGCTCAGAACACAGCCGGGCCCCATCCGAAACGGTTAAACGTGTCTAGGAACCTCCTTTCCTTTCCTTGCCTCGACCCGGAAGTGCTCCATCTTCAGCCATGACAGCCAAATTCATCAGTGAAGTTAGGAAGAAGTAAGAAAAGGAGCGTCCTTTTATATCTCCTTTAGCGTAGGGGCCTGAGAATTTCAACACGGCCGAGCACATAAATGTCCCGATTGTTGAGAAGAGAGAAGATGCTGCTGTGGAATAAAAAGCTCTGATCTGACTCTGAAAAGTTTCAACATGAACCACCTCCAACATCTCCTCCTCCTCCAGCTTCTGTCCCAACAAATACTCCACCAAACCCCGTCCTTCAGTCCGTCTGCAGGAGCATGGGGTGGTGCTCCAGGCTCCATCAGCAGAGTTATGCAAATGAGACGTGTGACTTTAAGTTTGATTTCTGTAATAAACAAAGTGTCCAAATCGTAAAATAAACAAAGAGAGGAAGAAAGAAAGAGAGAAAGAAATAAACAAAGTGTCCAAATCGTCCCTGATGTCATGATGTAGTGAACAGATAGAGTGAAAGGAAGAGAGAAAGAAAGAAAGGAAGAAAGAAAGAGAGAAATAAACAAAAGAAGAGAGAAAGAGAGAAATAAACAAAGGAAGAGAGAAAGATATAAACAAAGAAAGAAAGAAAGAGAGAAAGGAAGAAAGAGAGAGAAAGAAAGAGAGAAAGAAATAAACAAAGTGTCCAAATCGTCTCTGATGTCATGATGTAGTGAACAGATACAGAGTGAAAGGAAGAAAGAGAGAAAGAAAGAAATAAACAAAGGAAGAGAGAAAGAGAGAAATAAACAAAGGAAGAGAGAAAGAGAGAAATAAACAAAGGAAGAAAGAAAGAGAGAAAGAAAGTGTCCAAATCGTCCCTGATGTCATGATGTAGTGAACAGATACAGAGTGAAAGGAAGAAAGAGAGGAAGAAATAAACAAAGAAAGAAAGAGAGAGAAAGAAAGAAAGAAATAAACAAACAAAGAAAGAGAGAAAGAAATAAACAAAGAAAGGAAGAGAAAGAAATAAACAAAGAAAGGAAGAGTGAAAGAAAGAGAAAGAAATAAACAAAGAGAGAGAAAGAGAAATAATAATGTGTGATTTTAATGCCTTTCTTATTCTGTAAAGCACTGTGAATTACCTTGTGTACGAATTGTGCTATACAAATAAACTTGCCTTGCCTTAAACAAAGAAAGGAAGAAAGAGAAAGAAAGAAATAAACAAACAAAGAAAGAGAAATAAACAAAGAAAGAAAGAGAGAGAGAAATAAACAAATAAAGAGAGGGAGAAAGAAAGAGAGAAACAAATAAAGAGAGAAAGAGAACATGCAGGCTTCTCAGCTGAAGTGATGACGTGGACGGTCCTTGTCACGGCAGACGTGGACGGTCCTTGTCACGGCAGACGTGGACGGTCCTTGTCACGGCAGACGTGGACGGTCCTTGTCACGGCAGACGTGGACGGTCCTTGTCACGGCAGACGTGGACGGTCCTTGTCACGGCAGACGTGGACGGTCCTTGTCACGGCAGACAGTCACGTCCTGTTTTAGTGTCTGGACTCTGGAGCTTCGGGGCCAGTTTGATGAATTCGGAGCCACTGCACAGATCAGACCCACAGTTTTCAAATACTAATGTGAAAATCACACACTGTAGCAGATTATGAATGAAAATCTTCTGCATAAACTCAACTTTACAACATATTAAACTTTTACTACAACTGACTCTCTACTGCAGAGCCACATCAGCCCGTTTGAGCTTTGCACATATTTGTTTACATTTTACAGAAAGGAAACTTAAAACCACATGTAGGAAAGAGGTTTTTAAACAACTTGGCTAATTTGCATAAACTATAAACTATAATTTGCATAAACTATAACAGCTCAGTCCTTCTGCAGCTGCTATAAGTGTAATATACTTGTTCTTCCTGTGACGGGGGGTGTGTTTTGCTGATGGTGAGACACATACACTAAATTGCTCGTGTCCACACTTGTGCTTACATCACATTGGAGGTGGTTTCTGTGTAAACTTTTCAGAGATACACGTGCAGGTTTAGTGCAGCTCTTTATTTAACATCTCTCATTTCAGTCATGTACAGTTATTTTGTTTGTGTTGTGATGAAAACACTGACTCTGAAGCCTGAAAGGTTGAAATATTTCACATAAGACTCAGCACAATAGAGGATGATGCGCTTGTAGTCCGTTTTATGGGTGTTGTAGTTTTTACTGAACAGCTGCTGGTCCCACTGCCACAGCTCCTTCTCCTCACTGCTCCTTACTCTTCTTTGGTACTTACTGTTGACGTAGCTCTCAAATGTCAAGGAAAAGGACAGGAAGGACCAGGAAGGACCAGGAAGGACCAGGAAGGACCAGGAAGGACCAGGAAGGACCAGGAAGGACAAGGCAGGAGGCCCGGGTATGACAAAAACTATAGATCAAACCTGAACCTCAGTGACATTTTATGCTCAAGGCTCAGACTCATACATTGTTACACACATACTTTTTAAATCATGTAAATTATGTTTTTTGAGTGTGAAATGAGTTTTGTTTCAACTTTTTGACAAATACAGTTTTGTACGTTTTTCTTTTGGCTAATGGCAACATTTGAGCAGGTGACCTTTTGTCTTTTTAACCAGAGTGATGTTTTTAGTTGCCTGACCGGCCAGTCCCTTCTACATTCTGTTTTGCAAAGTTTTGTCAAAGTGTGTAGTTCTGGCTCCATAGATCAGCGTTTTTAGCAGGCTGCACATTTAGGGCTGGGTAATAAATTGAATTATCTTGATTAATGTCTGTTTTTAATAATCAACAATGAGGAAAAATGATAAAACTATAATTAAGGTGTATTATGCAACATGTTTACTCCTCACTTTCTTATTAGCAGAGCAGGGGGCAGAGGATGAGCATGAAATGGTCCAGTTACACGTGACAGACCCACTGGACTACATCATTCAGCAGGTACAGGTCACTTCATGTAGCTGCATGTGTTTGCATAATAGGCCTTTATGTAGATTTAGTACTTCAATTAATGTTAGGCCTCCTCAAATGCATTTCAGTTAGCTTTTTTGTATTCATTAGTACACCTTAATTGCACGGGCAAGAAATCAATGTAAAGAATATTTAAAGTATGATGTCAGTGTAATCCCTCAGTCGACCAGGTCTGATCCATAGTAATTCATTAAGAGTTAAATGTATTTACTAATTATGACTCAGGCACAGTGCACATTTATTGTAGCTCAATAGACCGAGCCTACAAATAGAAACTGTAAACAAAAGCTGTTTCCAGTTTCAGTGTAGTTAAGTTCTCCCTTCAGACAGATATAAGGCGGTGTCCTGCAGTAATCTGACCAGAACTGAAGAAACAAGAAACATCTTCACCCTAAAAATTTTTTGTCCAGCTGACAGATTTTACTTTTGGCTTTTACCATTTAAAGAATAGTTGAGTTCTTGGTGGAGCAGCTCAAAGTGAGTGGTGGGGTGTAGTTCCATTCCTCACCGCCGAGTGTCGCTAAAGGCACATTGCTCTTTATCTTGTGTTGTAAATAAAGACAGGAGTGGGTGTAGTTCCATTCCTCACCGCCGAGTGTCGCTAAAGGCACATTGCTCTTTATCTTGTGTTGTAAATAAAGACAGGAGTGGGTGTAGTTCCATTCCTCACCGCCGAGTGTCGCTAAAGGCGCATTGCTCTTTATCTTGTGTTGTAAATAAAGACAGGAGTGGGTGTAGTTCCATTCCTCACCGCCGAGTGTCGCTAAAGGCACATTATATTTATCTCGCGTGTTGTAAATAAAGCAGAGCCGTGGCGCGTGGATGAGACTTCCAGAAGGAACGGCGTAACGTCCCGATCCGAGACAATAACCACATTAAAGCCAAGTAAAAGTATTTATAACGTAAACTAAACGAGGTCGAAGACATGGCCGAAAGCGACTGGGACACAGTGACCGTCCTGAGGAAGAAGGGGCCGACCGCAGCTCAGGCCAGATCCAAACAGGTTAGCAACGCGGCTACACTCACTAACACACAAATATCACACATGTTTAAAGTAAAAGCCGTTATTAATCAACTGTATTTCACGCTGGATCGGAAAATGGTGTAAACGTTACAACTGAAATGTCCAGTTCCGGTCAGTTATGTCCGTGTGAAGTGGACACATGATGAGCTCGTTCAGTTTGGGAGGGTCAAAGTTCATCTCCTCCTTTGGCAGTTTGAAAACACTTGATTAAAAGTAAATATGTGCATGTTATCTCTCTAGTTGGACCACTATCTCACAGTTTAACGCAGACTACGTAAACAGAAAGTGAAGTTATGTGTCGAGTGAAGCTGCTGCGCTTCAGTCCGACGCTTCGTGCTTCGGCCCGTGTCCCGTTTCAGACACAGTTTCACCTCAGGCTTTTATGTTAATCTTATCTATTCACGAGAACCACCCGAGTCACACTTTGCCCAACAGAAACTAAGCATTTATTTAAGATGGACGTGTTAGTTTGCAGAAAGTTCTCGAGAGTTGTTGTGTTTTTGGGTCATGATGCTAACAGTAAAGCTAACTGTGACAGGCCTCACTGAACTAATGTTACACTACAAATAACTACAGCCCACCACATGGTACTGCTGTTTAGTTAACTATCTGTCATATTTATAATGCTGGAAGTTTGTAATTAAGCTGTTCCTTTTTGTTAAGCCCCAGTTTTGTGTCAGTTGTGATCATAAACTGGGTAATTATTGACACAAACGGTCAACTGCCAATAAAATCCATGTTGTTCTGTTGTGTCCAGGCGATCACTGCGGCCCAGAGGCGTGGAGAAGAGGTGGAGACGTCCAAGAAATGTAAACAACTGCAGATTTAATCAGTTTAGTTTGTTGTAATTGTCCAGTCTATTTTAAAGTTACTTAAAGTTTATTATTGCTTTAGGCTTACACTAAATATGTAATTATAAAATTACAATCAATATTTATGATCATTATACACGTTTGTGAAGATTGAGTTACCTGAATCTGCCCAAGAGTGTAATGGTGGCCTCAGATAATTCATGTGTTTATATGTTGTACAGAGAAGTATCTGGGCAGTTAACATGGTATTCCCCTCTATTTAGGGTCTGCAGGACAGAATAAGCAGCATCTTGTTACAAAGAACACAGCCAAACTGGATAGAGAGACTGAGGAGCTGCACCATGATAGAGTTCCACTTGAAGTGGGGAAAGTTATTATGAAAGGGAGACAAGACAAAGGCCTGACTCAGAAAGACTTGGCCACTGTGAGTATTTCCCCATCAGAACTTACTTACTACTTTACTAGTGGCTTTAATGTTTTGTAAAATGCTCTGTTTTAACCCACTCCTAATTTTAATTTCTTACACTATAGAAAATAAATGAGAAACCCCAGATTATTGCAGACTATGAGGCTGGAAAAGCAATCCCCAACAACCAGATTATGGGCAAAATAGAAAGAGCGATTGGTGAGGACAATTCATACTTTATGATTCACAAATGTATTGACTCAAGTTTGTTACAAACCGTGAATGAACTGTGAACTGTCTTTCTACAGGGCTCAAACTACGTGGGAGGGAAATTGGCCAACCTCTAGAGGCAAAACCCAAAAAGAAATGAACACAAAGCCTCGAAATCAGCCCTCCCCTCACCCATTGTTCCTAATAATGTCCTTTGAATCTCATCCTTACCTTGCCCCTTATACCTTTACCTGAATTGCCCCCCTGTCCCCCTTCTGGGCTGATCACACCAGTGTTAGAACCTGGTGCTTCATTGTATACTGGCAAAATCTCAGTTATACTTAAAATGAATGATTGAATGCATTTTCTGCTTGAAAAGCTTTGTGAAGACTTTTATTCTTTGCCATGGGCGTTGGTATGATTACTTCATATTAAAGGTTACTGTCCATGAATCAATTTCATGACCACACACTTAATATTCTGCCAAAAGTGCTTGATTGTATCTCACAATGGGTGGATTTTTTTGTGCTTTCAACCAACACAATAAAGATAGCAAATGTGTGCGATTATCTTTTAAAAATGAGATGTTGTACTGGGAGCGTTTGACCACCAGATGTCACCAGTATCCAATTTATCTTTGGGGCGTTAAATATCAGCAGAAGTGGTATTGATTCCTACACACGTGATCTAGAGCTACCACTAGGTGTCACTATTAGTTTATTCTTTGTTGGACCATTGGGCTACACTGACTCTGGCAGCTTAACACAATTGAACCTGGGAAACAATCGCGTCTGAACTCGTCAAATATGTACTGTTTTAGAAAATAAAAAGCCGGGCCCAGAGTTGCCAGTTTTGTTTAGAAATGCTTCATGGATTCCTGCTAACACTGCTCTGGATGAAAACTGGGAGACCTGCAATGCCATTCCATTGGTCAAGATGCCATAGCAACAAAGTTCCACCTATAACATGGGACCAGACAGTGTTTTGAACAAGTGACGCAGAAACCTGCTTTATGCCAAACTGCCATAGATCATTGAATCACTTTAGAAACATTCACAATTCAGATGAAATAATTGACACATTTATTTAAAAATGCAAAGAAAGAAGTTTTTCACCAAATCAGTTTAATTTTAAATCAGACCAGAATTAAAAGGACCTGTAAGAATCCAATCTAATAGAGCGTGAAAAATAATAGTTTCTGGTTATGAGTTCTGTGTCTAGAATAGAAAATGATTGTAAAAACATTTCAGTGACACTTAGAGAAAATGAAACCAATATAAATACTTAACTGATACTGTGATACTGATATCATTCTTAAGACCAGCTTGGGCTTGTTGATTTTCTTTTAATCTATAACTTCAAATCAGTGTACAAGGATGTGAAATGCCAGTTTCACAAAACTCAAATATATTTACATTGTGTCAAAGTTGCTGTAACATACAAAACAACAAAAGGCACTGTCACAAATGTCATGACATTTACATTTCAGTGTAATTCAGTAAAATGCTGTCTAATGATGAATTCTAGCCAAAATGTGTTTTACAGATTATGTGGCAAACAACAAATAGCCCTATGTGCTAATGAGGATACGTTAGTCGCATTTTTAAAAACAGATCAAGTAAGACATATGAGGTTTAGCTGCACATTTACAAAGCAACATACTGTAAACTAACTGGATGAAACATTAGTACCTCATTGATCGCCAGAGCCAGACCACAAACATTCATTGCTCCTCAGCTTGATCAAAGAACCTTTTGCATCTTTGTTCATTCATGTTTGTGGCACGTTTTACTGTAATTAACACTGCAGATTCACATTTACTACATGAAGAAAAGAACCTTTACATGTATAATAGGGCTGCACAGCCATTCTCCACAGTCCACTGAAGTCTGTCATTTGAGAGAGTAGAGCAGTTCTGCCGTGTGGCACAGAGACAGAGGGTGAGCTGAGGAGAAATACTGACAGCAGAGCCAGTCCTCCAGCTCAGCATTTCTCTCTGGCTCCAGTGAGCGCTCCGCAAATTTCATCATGAGCAAGGCTCGCTTCACATCCAGCCAGTTGAGGAGACCCTCGTGTATGGAGGCATCCATGAGGTTGGCCCCCTGGCTATGCCTCTCCCTCTGCTGCTCCATTAAGTCCTTCCTTGGGCCCCACAGCAGGCTTTGGAGAATACGCTTAGCCTCCTGTATGTGGATACGTTTGATGGGGTCTGGTTGAAGTAACAGCTGGGCCAGCTTCTGAAGACCATCTGAATACAGGGACACAGATGGGATGGAAGGCAAGTCCTCGCAGCGGTAGTCCTGTTCTTTTAGTGCTGGACTAACTTCAAATGGGTTGGGCTGGTGAAGGAGCTCATAAATTAAGATGCCAGTCTGGAACTCATCAAATTTGCGATACTGAGCAGCTGAGACAATTTCTGGAGCTAGTCTGGCATGGTCTCGTTTGGTTCTAGGGTCCACGCTGTGGAAAGCTCCATCTTCAGCAGATCGACGCTTAGCTTTTGCAAAGTTGCTAATGAGGAGTCGAGGGAGGTGGCGCTGAATGGCCAGAGGGTTGGAATCACTGTCAGTCGGTGGTCGCCGGTGATGTGGAACCAATAAAAGGTTCTCCAGGCAGAGGTCTCTGTGTGTCACTCCATGTTCCTTTAGGTGCTCAAGTCCATTACACAGCTGCAAGAGAAGGAAGCACACTCTCCTCTCGTACACCTCAGGCTGTTCTTTATGGAATGCCCCCCATTCACGGACAAAATCTGCTGCAGTCTGTTGTGGGACATCCGGAGTGATGACCACCACTCTTTCTCTGTCCATTGGCTGGGCATTGGACGAGGCTGTTGGCTTGATTACCTCCTCAGAGGGCAACATACTCTGAGGTACACATGCCATGAAGTGTCCACAGTCCTGCTGGAGGTTGAAGTGTGTGGGCATGCTCTGCAGCACAGACAGGCCATAGAGATGACCCTGCTTGGCCTCCACAAATGGACTCTTGCAGATCTAAAAACAAGGAGATCAAAAGGTCAAACTCCACTAATAAACATGAGTAAAAAATAATGGGAATTCTTGTTAGAGCAGTAACTAACTACCACAGACTCATCAATCATTCAAAAATAGTGTGCTTGTTTACCTTAACAGCATAGGAGTTACTGGGGTCTGAAGCACAGGCAGCTGAATAGTACACTGAATCTCCTCCAATGCAGCTTGGTTTGTTGGAAATGAGCCGAAACAGAGACCAGTTGCTCTCTTCAAACCTCAGGGGGTTTCTCTGTGAGCGAGTGAAGTGATCCTCACATTTTAGAGCTAACCTTCGCAGAGACTCTGCATACAGTCCCCCAAGTTTGGAGTACACTCCTTCTCTACTGTCGATGTTACTGAGCAGTGTCTGTAGCTGGAGAGTAGAGCCTACATTTGGACCTGTACCTAGTTCAGTGGCTGGCAGAGGGTCGCTGAGTTGAGGGGATGAAGAACAGGTGATGCTGCTTCGACAGTGGACCCCAAGCCGTCTTTTGAATGGTTCATCTAATGTTCTTGATCTGGAGGGTTTACTGAGGGGAGCATGACATCGCTCCAGACATTCATTAGAGGAGAACATGGACTTTGGGTCCACAGGACTGGATGGTAAACTCGACTGGGAGGTGGTTTCAGGCTGACACCTTGGGCTTTCTGAACCAGTCAATAGAAGGTTTGGATAGGACCGAATGAACTGTTTTCCACTATCAGGAGCTGACATGGTTCTGTTGACCATTTTCTTCTCTGGGAGAGGAGGAGGTTGGTTATTTGTGCTGTCACTTGTGTTTGGATGAGGAGAGCCTGGGGCTGATGGCAATGGACTGCGAGGAAATGGAGAGGAGCAGGACAATTGTGTAACATCTCGGGACCCTGTGTGAGCAGAAGTTGCATTTCAGTCATGATCGTCTTCAGACAGTTTGTTAGGTTTAGAGACAAAGACACGTACAATGTTTCACTTTCATTATAAGTCCTACTAAAAACTACTAATTAAGAGGCAACTTATTTGACAATTAGCAGGTAAAAACAATCCAAACGTGAAACACTCCTAGCATAGCATTATACCAGTGGACTAGAGTAAAAACATTTCAGCCTGATAATGAGGGTGCACTTATCTGTTCTAAATTTATTGTTATATATACAGCTTAAAACTGTCCAAAATTTTGTTTACAGCTAACACTGGATACTCACCAGGATCAGCCAGACTGTCAGTGGAGGCTGTAGGTAAACTGACATGCCCCAGGCCTCGATGAGAAGACGCACAGCTCTCTACTGACCCTGCGTTACTGCAGCGATCCAGCTCCATGTTACTGCCACTCATTCTTCCACATAGTCTAAAAAGGTACAAAAAAAATAACACTTCAAAACACTTCAAAACTAGGGTGCACAGTTGTCTGCTGGTGACATAAAATGTGATATAAAAACAGTTCCCGTGGCATCATGTGACGACAAAGCACACTTTCCAATTCCCCTTTTATTTGCTTTTTTCTGTTGTTGTATTAAAGACATTGTCAAGTGCTTTACTTCCACAATTAAAAAACACGGATAAAACTAACACATTTTAAATCAATGCGTCGAATTATGCAAGATGGTCTCTGCTCAATGTTCATTTATAAAGATACTGGCTCACACTCAACGCAGGGACAGACGTGGTAAATATTAAAATATCAATGTTGAAATGCATGAGAAGTGCTGATTCCAGTACGTCCATGGCCCAAAAGATTCTTCAGTTTTGTATCCGAAACAAACTGAGGTCCTTTGCATTTGTGCTCATCCTGATATTCCTTCAGTGACATGACAATGGCGTCCAACTATACCATTACTTTTTCAGAATACATGCTCATTTTATGTTTGTAAGATTGCATCGCCCTGTCAAACTTTACCACACTAAGGTATCATTTTGACATCTAAATGAACATAATCTGCCAACAGGTGCCTACCTCATGTTGAAAAAGAAAGAGCTCTTGTTCAGGTGTCAGACTGAGAATGCCCCTGGATCACACTGTGCTTTGCTACAGCATGAAAGTAGTAATACAACCCTGCATCCACACGAGTCATAGGTGTATTTTAAGGTACTGTCCACAGGAAAAGATCCGCAAAATGAAAATACCCTCACAGTATTCAGCAATGCAAGCCGATCGATTTAGAGAAGCCCCGACTTTGTCTTATGGCCCCAAGATGCTATGTGTAGTGTAGCAGAGAGGGCGCAAAGTGGCACAGTGGTGGGCGGGGCATGGGGGGGGGGGGTCCTACAATGAAACATTAAAGACTCTAATCCGAATGAGACCCCCTGAAACTGAATCTATGCCCAGTCTATAAATGTGCTGTATTTCTCCTGCTGATGACTAAGTGCCAAAGGGGGGCTGTTTGGGGGTCGCCCTGGGCAACAATCTGCTCTGTAAAACCCCTCCCTAGGGCAACATCTGATCATTGCTCGTCTTCATCACTGCCTTTTGGTCCAAATAACCTGTTCAGCACATAAATACTAAACTGTAAATTACTCGGTGTGGTGGGATCAGCCTGGGAATCAATAAATGAAGGTGCACGACGGATATGCCGCAGTACATGCAGAGTTTCTTCCCCATCAGACACTTAATCATCATAATATCCGTTTATTTATTTTCACCAGTCACTGCGATATGTGTACACGTACCACCTACCCCCCCGGCAAACACAGGGACACAACAGTCACGGCTCGGCTAAAGGCGTGCTGCCACATGTGTCTCAACAAGGTGTATTTTTATCGGTGCAGAATGTTTGCAATGTCATAACAGCAGAGTTAGGCCCTTTCTAGAATTACCATAAACATAAGGACCCTTGAAATGTGATCAGCCATTACTTAATTTGAGAGGTACACACTCGCTTAAAACATCTGCTCGAAGTTAATACCATCTTAAAGCACTTCGGATATCAGCTAAGGTTTAAAACTGAGTCGGTAACTTAAATAAGTAGCAGAAGTGAACTTGCAGACAGCAGTGTATGTATACTTAGCCACGAAAACACCTACATTAACTCATGAGCGTGCGTTACTTGAAACTGTAAATAGTTGCAAATAGTTGTCAGGGCGAGGAACAACATAAAATCAGGAGTTAAATTTAAGCAACCTGTTTGTCAGTCTGTATACAGTGACACAGCAGAGACTGGATCGAACTGTACTTTTTGTGTGGCGATGATGAATTGAAAAGTCACATTACTGTCCTGAATGGAACAAGGCACGCATTGAGCCATCGACCGGACCAGGCTCAGTGATCACAAGTCATGAGAGTGAAGGGAGAATGATGCTGTGAATGAAAACAACAGTTACTGCACACACGACACTGAGATGCGAGTGTGTACGTGCACCACCAAGCACCAGTGTGAGCCACAGATTTACCCCCCAAATCAAAACTTAAAGCATAAAGTGGAATGGGCTCAAAGTATAAGAAGTATTACAGAGACATGAAGTAATATTTACAGAGATTAGTCAATTAGATGATTCAAATTTTCTAAGATAGAGCTGTTTTGTAGCGTTATTTTGAATCCAGCCTTTCTGCCAGCAACAGGATGATTAAAAGTAAGAAATAAATAAATACAATTCACTCTATATCCCGTCTTGTGAGGGTGTATTTGTCCTCACCTGTGTAACTTCTTGGGTGGGGGTGGTGGGGGATTGGTCTCACAGTTGAACGCTCCCTTCCCTCCTGCCAGTAGCTCAGTTGAGCCGACATGCGATGGCTGCTTGGCTGGCATGCTGCCGTTCTGCTTGCCTTCCTCCCCTGCACCGGTGCCATGCAGAGCGTCCTGACAGGGGCCATTGTTGGTGGCAGCGACGGGGGCAGTGCCTGGCTCTGTGATTGGTGGAGGGCTGCTTTGGGCCTTACATGTCCTGGCCTCCTTCCGGTTTGCAGCTTCACCGTTGACCGGCCTCTCCTCTTGAGCGGTGGTCCCCTGATGTTTAGCCGAGTGCTTTTTCTCACCTTCTTTAGCGTTTTTCTCCTCATCTTCCTCCTCTTCCTCAATGCGACAGTTCCATCCAGGAATGTGGTGATGAGACTTGTGCCGATCAGCAGCCAGGCTCTGGTTGTTAGCGTGGACCTTAAAGTGGCACTCTTTGGATGTGACGAGAAAAAGCATAGGAAGTTCTGGTAGGGGCACAGAGGACGAGGCGGACGGGGTAAGACTGGAGGCACTTAGTTTGGGAAGTTCAGGCAGAGGCACAGGAGAAGAAAAAGAAGATGTGAGGCTGGAGGTGCCCAGTTTAGGCGTCCGGTTAGTTCTTTTTGGGGGAATAGGTGGACTTGTCTGGGGTTTGGGAACAACAGGCAGACAAGCAACGGTCTCTGGTGTCAATGACGGGGCACTTCGGCTGGGACTGGGCCACAGGAAGGCTGGGGAGCTTGTGTCTTTTCGGGCAGATGGACTAAAGTGACACTGGGTGCTGACGGCTGAATCAGGGCTGCTCAGATAAAATGTCCTGTTGTTTTCCTCTGTGTGAGCGGCCATTACAGTGATCGTGGCCCGCTGACACTCTCCCGAACCTTCAGGAGAACATGGAGATCTCTTGATTTTGGTTGGTGATTTCAAATTGTCAGGTGTTCTTTGCTTTTTCTTCGTGCTTTCTGCGTATATAGGCTCTTTGTCCAGAGGTCCAGTGGGAGAGACAGATACTGAAAGTGAGCTCGTTGGGGTTTGGGTGCTACCGAGCTCATGTTTACTTCCAAAACCATCTGAAAGTGAACCATTACTGCTCTGACAGGAGCAGGATGAACCCGATGGACTGGGAGGGGACTGTTGTGAAGACAGTGGAGTGCTGCCATTAGTGTCCACATTTAAGACTGTGCTAAAGGAAGTGCTGGTGGCCTCAGTAATGACCAAGGCTTTGGATTCATAACCATTATGAACTTTGGTAGGACTAGAAACACTGACATCCATCCCCCGTGAAGCTTGATCATGCTCTTGATAGTGTGTTTTAACGCCATTGCCAATATAAGTGCTTTTGCTGCTTCGGGCAGCTTCAGTGGAGTTTATCTGTCTGCAAATGTCATTCTTTCTAAAGTTCTGACCATCTTCCTGTGTAACAAAAATGTTACTGATAAGCACTGAATCTTTAGGGATCTTAGTTGGAGACAAAGCGCTCAAAGAGAAGCATTTATCCATCTTATTCTCAGGGCTACGCAGACCAGTTTCTCTGGGAACCTTGTTACATCCATTTTTATCAATGTACAGTGAGGACAAACCAAGGAGCTTTTTCAGTCCAAATCGGTCGACTGGACTCCTGGGACTTTCCTAGGAAATAATTCACACACAAAATGAATAACACGGTTCACAGACATAAATACAAAACATATAAAAATATACTCACCTGCTCGATGTTCATGTTGATATCTGTCATTGTCTCATTAGACTCCAGATTCATCATCGTGGGTTTGACAGCAATGGTGGGCTTACTATAAGGTGAAGGTGCTGTTACTGCACCCTCTTCATCACCTCTCTGGCTGTTTCTTCTCAGGGTGGGCCCGCTGCCGGCCCGGTGTGCACTGAGTGGGTGGAAGCAGTTTTTACAAGAGCCGGGTTTCCACACGTGTTCTGCAAAGTCGCTGCAGGCAGACATCTTTGATGCACTTGGTGATGTTTGGTCAGAAGAGGCTTTGGTGTGATGATGCAATGAGCTGAAGCGCTGTCATTGCTAAAAGAGAGACAGATACAGACATTTAAAAACACGGAAGTATTGATATATTCACACATTGATCGCTTGGGGCTAATCAATGCTTAAATAGTCATTTTAAGGCACGTTTAGTGAGAAGGATTCTTATATGAAAGATGTTGAGCAAAGCATCCCTTTACACACATCACCCTCAGGTCATCTCCTGCTCTGCACAGTTAACTGAAGATCTACTTAAGCTGCCGTCTACACTGGTAACCTAAGAGTCGCTACATTACTTGTTCCCAGGGTCTCCCAAATTAGAGGGTATGTGGTTTCTGTTCACTAAAACAGCGAGTCCCTCTTGAGTCCTCCACTGCCCCCGCTGCACCGAGCAGATGAAGAAGGTTCAAGCATCCTAGAGGTCGGAATGTCAGGAATGTCTGAAGCCGCAGGTCTCACCAGGGTGAATTTCACACCCACAACAACCCCCTGCCCCCTCCTCTTTCTACAAACAGTCACCCAAAAACCCTATTCTCCTTGTGTGTCCTCCTCTTCCCACAGCCGCTGTGTCCTGTTTAACCATTTTGACAGTGAAAAGATCAACACTGCTTCACAGCCTTCCCTTGTTTTTCCTGTGGCACCGTGTCCCACTTTATGTTCTTTGCTTTGCTTTAATTGCTTCTCAACAAGGTGCTGCAATGACATCCTAGGAACATTAGCCCACCTCCTAAACTCATTATTCACACAGAGAAAAAGGGGGACAAACTTGACTTGGAATGACCAGATCTTAAATAAAAAACTGCCAAATTATTCAAGATAATTTAAGTTAATACCATGACAACAGTGTAGAGAATTAACAGCTTGAGTGTCCACTATGAAATCTACCAAAATCACACTTTGGGATCTTTCTTATCCAACAAATCACCAGTTACAATATTCTCTGATCCATTTGCCTGACTTAAAGCGTGGAAGCACCCACTGGTCCATTGTTTGTATAACTCGCACCCACAGGGGAAATTGCCTAACACATCTTATGTTTTTATATGACTCATCCGCAGAGATGACTGATCAGACACACAGACTACAAGAAGGCTACAAAAAGTCTGTGTTGCCAGAAAGAATGGAGTTTTGTGGGACAATTGAGGCCATAAAAACAATGTCAAGTCATTCATACTGTGCCCTTTGGCCGAGAGTCGACTGTTTAGTAAATTAAACGCGACTGACGCTGACAGATAGATCTCTGTTCTTCCACTTTTCCCAGCAGGAAACGACAACAGATGACAAGTTACTTTCAAAGACAAACTGTGTGCAAACAGAGCAGACTGAAGTATAGTTCTTAAGAGGTAAATGCAGTCCCTGTTGACATGTTCAGTTGTGCTTGTTTGAACAGAGATAGACCCTGCTGTCCCCACACCTTCTCAAGCTCAAGGTCCAATATTTCTCACTTGTAGCAGCACAATAGTCTTAAATGCTCAGTAATATGTATAAATGTATGAAAGTAATCACATCCATTTAGACTATTGCAAGCAGTGGGTCAGGCTCAAACCAAATAATATATAAGCTTTAGAATAGTAAGAATTAATGAGTGAAAAGGAGCCCAATTAGCAACGTTATCTACATCCAACAGCTGTTAAAACGCCTGCCCAAATCTTTCTGCAGAGGGCGTGCACACAGCCCAGGCACAACAGGAGCAACGTGCCATGTGCTGCTGCTTAAAGGTTAGGAGTCTCCCATGTTTCCCCACAGCCTTTTAAAACAATAATACTTTGGTAAAACGGTGATAAAAGTGGACATAGTGGGCTACGTCCAGCTGGGACATCATTTAAACTGTGAATGCTGCACTTGCCGTGTGTGTTTAGGTCTGTTTGCCCTGCTCCATCCGCGCGCAGTCAGCCACGCACACTGAATACAAATTCTTTTATGGGCAGAATGTGTCACGCTTGTCCACTCCGCTCCCACGGCCCATTCACTCAAAGTCTGTTTCCCCCAGAAGTCGCAAAAGATTTCCGCCAAAAGTTCACAGACTAAAGCAGCATCGCCTCGTAGACAAAGCAGCAGACTACAAGTGTTTGGCAGCTCAGCCACCACCTGTTTCAGAGGCGAAACGTAACATTATCCTGCGCTTTGGACGTGCGCTTGTTTGGGTCCCACAGCAGCGTCTATTACAGCCTATAGTTTGATCATTCAAGTTTAATAAATGCTGAAGTAAAGAGGATTCTAGCAAATCTCAAACATCTGGCATAGCCTAATTTAAAAGAGGTGATGTAGGTTGAGTATTTAGTGTCAAACATTTAGACATTGCGCTCAAACAAAAGGGCTGCGTGATCTTTCTGATGTGTCCAGTGTTGCCTGGTGCAAACTGGCTGCTTACCTGCTTAGACTTTCTTCCCTGGCAACACGAAATCTCTTCAATAAAGCGTGAAAAATTAAAGCCAAAAACTGCTATAATTCCAGGTGTGGACAGTGCGGTGGTCACGGTCCTGGTCGTGGTCATTCAGAGCGCGCGCTGCAGCGGCTGGAGACGCAGGAGACGCAGGGGCTGGTCGTGGCTGTCGGCCCGGGCATACTGCCACTGCTGCACGGTGCAGAGGTGGACTGGAGTGACTGAAACAGGCGGAGCACAAGCGAGACTCCTCTGCAGCAGCAGGCAGCGCACTGGAGCCGCACAAGGAGGTGGGAGGAGCCGACAGCCATGCGCCCTGTGTCCAGTGGCTTTCACAGTTTACACAGTTTACAGACGGCTGGGCTTGTCCTCTTACAGCACAGACAGCACTGCGTCCGCACACACAGAGGCTTCATGCTGTAGGCAGATAAACCAAGGCTAAATCGAGCTAAATCCAAACCCAAATCTATCTATGGGCCTGGTTTGTAGTGGCCTCGAGCTGCGCGTAGCACCGTGTTTCCTGAACATTTTATTTCATTTCCATTGACTCATTTTCTGAAACTCACAAAAAGCAAAGTTATTTAAAAAGTACAGAAGTTAAATGTGTAGGAAAACCTTCTGAAAGTTCACACTTCATAGTCAGATCCACATGTTTCTTGTTTATTTAGGTCAAGAGGAGTGGATGTGTTTGAAGAACTGAACAGTGAAGCAGTGACTATATGAATATGACAGTGTTACCAAAATGGTCAGTTTGGACACATTTGTTTCCTTATCATTGCTCAGCTGTTCCATATCTTGGAATGTGGTACTACTACAGAAAAAAACAACTATTGCACAGCTGAGCCAAATGAAACTGATGCAGTTTCATTATAAGAAAAGGCAAAGGACAGAACAGTTTCACCCCACAGTGCACCCACTTTCTCTGAAGGACATGGTTATATGTGTGTGGATCAATTGGATATGCAGCTCCTCCCAGTTTCCTGAAACTAATCAGAAGATTTATAACAGTGCCACACACCACATGCTTGATCCAGTGAGAAATGATAACTAGATTAAAAAAAGCAAAGAGGGAAATTGTATATATGCAAAAATTGTATTCCCCAGATTCATATCACATACTTTGTTCTGCATCATGAGCATAATTATGATCATCTTGGTTGCAAAGGCTTAGGCAGGACATAAATCTGCCTTCATAAACAGCAGTGCAAATGGAAATCTCCAAATAATTGTTGATGCTGTGAGAATTTTAATTACAGAACAGCCACGGGAGCTACATCCATTAAAGGCTCTCACCACATCATTTCTTCAGCTGAAATTACATGCGGGAAATGTTTGTTTCTGAATCACACACATAATATTTCATCATTTATATCCCATATCAAATCCATTAAAGCCAAGTCAAATGCGCAGGGATTGTGTGGAAGGGCATCCTGTGTAATATGTCAAATGGAAAAGAAAATCTCTTCAGTTTTGATCAAAGAAATGTCACGAGAAATGCACATCAGACAAGTCAGACCTTTTTTTTTTAAGACGAAACCAGGCAATGAGCAAATACTGCAATATGGGATGATTTTGGAAAAGAGCCAACACTGCTGCAGCATCAGGAGACAGGAATATGAGCAATGTAGTGATGTATGGTCTTAGTATCACTCTCCTACATGTCCTAACACAGAAAGGCAAACAGTGTAGTTTCAAGAGTTAAACAGCCTGCATTTAACTTCCAGTTTCAGGAAATTTAACCAAAGACAATTGTATTTTTAGGAAGGACACGTGCAGATGAGGGAAGTCGGTCTTCCTGTTCTGCTGGAGACACTGGACTGTGATTGTCAGAGAGGCTGAGGTAGGTCAGGAGGTAAATGGGGAAAAGGGAGGAAGTTGCACCAGGAAGGGCATCCTGTGTGTGAATAAAAAATGTAGAGATGGTTTCAGCGGTGGTCATCTGGACTCCGTTTCAGCTCCCATCCACAAGATATTTTCAATTTGGTGGTACTGGCTTGAAACACTGGGAATTTTTTAAACCAGTACCATCAAATTGAGAATAAGTTGTGGATGGGAGCTGAAATGTCTTTATTGCAGAAACAGTGTCCAGATGACCACTTTTGAAACCGTTTCTACACTAAACTCCCTTCTGGACAAATGCAGGATTACGCCGTCTCAAATGGTCGTTTTCTTCCGTTTAAATCTCCACACGGATGAGGTGAAAGTCGCGAATACAAACTTACTCAAATTGACCTGTCAGGCTCCTCTCTGCTGCTGTTTTCCCTCCGTTTGTGCGTTGTCTGTCTCTCCTCCCACATGGGCGTCGTCTTACCTGACAGCTGCACACCTGGATCATTTTTCCCTCATTACCTTCAGTATAAGAAGCCTAGTTTTTCATGTGCTCCTCGCCAGTTTGTCATTGATACGACTCCAGTTAGTAGCGGCGTTTAGCTCCATGAGACAAGTTAACAGTTTCAGTGTTTTGTTCAGTGTCCAGGTGCTTATGTTGTTATTTTTAGAAGGTGCCTGTCTGTCTCCTCCCAGGTTTACCAGCCTACGTGCCCCTTACCTATCTGTCTGTCTGTCTGCCTGCCTACCTACCCGCCTGTTAGCCAGCCCAGCCTACCTGCACCTCTGGACCCCCCAGCCTGATACTTACCACATTTACCTGATTACTAGCTTGGACGATAAACAGTTGAGCTACTTCCCGGTTATGTACTGCTTTTGGGTCCAGATGAAGCTAAAGCGACGCCGTTTGAGACTTTCCTGTTGGGGTAGACTTAAAGACGATATAGGAAATGAACATATAGAGGTACGATTTTAAACAAAACAACAATTTTACTCATTTCTTGCTTCATTTTGGTGTAATTACTGCTTTGTCTGAGTCACAAAACGTCTCTTCTCAACACGTGGCATGTTCTACAGTCCGTGTATCGTCCATAGCAGTGATTTGATTCCTAATTTAGTTGATAATTATTGATTAGCTTATATAATCTCAACCTTTTTATAGTATTTCCAGTTAGCGTCAACCTTACTTCCATTAAAAGAGAAGCTCCATGTTGACTCATGCTGTGTTTATTTGCCTGATTGACGAACTGCGTTTCTGTTCTGCTTTCTGTTTCAGCGTGTCACTTCCCTCTTCTGCAGGAGGCCCATAATAGACGTCCTGTCACAACACCAAAAGGCCTTTGTTTGCGATTGGCCCACACGTCAGAAATACTCTTAATCTCGTTACTCGATACTCGCGACTTACCATTTGAAATCCAACGCTGCTCTCCAATTCACCTTTGATGGAAATCTACTGCGAAATGGCTCGAGTTTTGGGTTCGGGTGTAATTTGAAGACTGGGATGAAAGGATACGAGCTGTTTGTAGTCTGCCCATGTTTACGACTTTTCAGAAAAACGACAAAAGAAGGCCAAAATGTACACCTGCCCCCCCAGGACTCGCTTTCTTCTCCACAGGTCGTCCCTCTTAAAGTTTAAAGGTGACCTCGCTGTGTAACTGTATGCCTTTGAGAGCCAGCCACCTGGATCTAATGATGTTGTGCGCCTGGTACAGTAGTGGTGTTTTGGCGACGTGGCACTTCTATGGGGAGAAAGAGCTGCCTTGCAATTATCAAGAAGTACTGTTACTTACTCTACTGCAAAAATGACTAAAGTAGGGGGGGAAAGGAGCCGTGTAAATTATCACTTTTGATTTAGTGAGACAGTCAAGACCACACAGGGCAAAGACAATGGCAGGATAGATGGTACGACAAGTCACCAGCCGCACGGAAAGAAGCTTTAAACAAAGTGCAGCTGGGGCAGAGATACTGTTGGTTTTGGTCTTGGATTATGTTAGGATTATAGGATATTTGTACGTGATTTACAAGTAAAAATAACAGGTTTTGTTGTAATTGAGTCAGGTTTTAATTGAGGGATATCATCAAATGTAAGTATAAATTGTTGGGAATGAGTTTTTATTTTCCCAAAACTAAATGTCCTGACCAGAGGTGGAAGGTAACAAAGTACAAGTAGTAAAACAGTGTACTTAAGTAGAAATTTTTAGGTATTTGTACTTTACTTAAGTACTTTTTACAGTGGTACATTTGAGAGCAGTATCTGTACTTTCTACTTCACTACATTTTTGAACTGGACTGAAAAGTAAAAAGTACTTTTCATGTATTTTGAAGGGTTATTTTTACCATGTTCGTAGAAACATCCTGACTAAAGTTTTTGAGTTCAAGCTTTGACTTTGAGCAAACAAAACTACGCAACATTTATAAGAAAAATTGAGAAATTGAGTCGTATTGCTACTGTTGACCAAAATACAACAACAAGTTAACGACACTTGTGGGAAATACTTTAACTTTTTACTCTTTAAGTACATTTCTTTTACTTTTTCTTGACTAACTTTTTACCTCTATATCTGTACTTTTACATAAGCAACAAAACTGAGTACTTCATCCACCGCTGACTCTGACCGTCACATTTTTCTCTCCTTTTCTAATGTCAATACGCCGTACGTGTACATCTACATCTAGAAGTTTCCGTTCTTGTGTCCTTTGTTGCCATGACACCGTGTAAAGTGGGTAAACCAAAGATAACGCAAGAACGAGCCGCACCTCGCACACACAAGCCCTCCTCCTTTAAGTCGTATCACCCACATGCTCTGATGACGAGATTGCTCCTCGTCACATTCCAGCACCTGCCCCTACAGGCCGCGCCGGCGCTTATGAAATGCTCTACACTGCCACTTTTCATTTCCACATCCACCCCACATAATTCCTTTATAAGATTAACAGGGGCTTATATAAACCGCCTTCATCATCCGGATTACTCAAGTGGTACAACACAGTATCGAGCGAAATTAGGAAAGATTTTCAACTTTGACAACTTTTCACAATGTTATCTTTTTTTAATAATAATTAGTTTGATATTTAACAATTTGTCTGCTTCTTCTTTCTTCTTCTGCTGTCTTTATTTACACAGTGGAACAATGAGAGCACTTGGGCCCTTTTCATGGACGCCCTGTTTAAAATGCAATTTTAAAAAAAACAGAAAAACGAACAAAACAAGTCCATATAAACATTAAAAATACGAGCTGATGTGTGAAGAAAAGTTTGTTACCAGATTATTAAACCGCGATTGTGTCACTAACGTCTCCAGTTTTGCTTTTCCTCGAAGTGTTTTCCATTTTTGTGAAGTAAAGCAGCTAAAACTCTCTTTCCCCGTCTCAGTTTTGGTGCGGCTCGTCCTTTGCTTTACGCAGTCACGTGATCTGGGGTTAAATGTTTCTGTATCAATGATTAACAAGCAGCAGGTGAAGGATTCTGGCGGGTTTTGAAGTCGTCCCGCGTAGATACATTTCATACGGGGCTGTTCTCTTCTAACAGACAGTCACGGCCAACCCACTTTTCCACAGAGAACACAGTGATGAGTTTAAATCCATCACCTGTAATAAAACAAAGGGCAGAGGCTGAAGTCTGCGTGTCACATCTCCATCATAATCCTACCATTGTTGCGTAGGCCACTATTACCAGTGTTGTACTATTGTAATATACTGTAACACAGGGGCGTCAAACTCATTTTCACAAAGGGCCACATCAACAAAATGGCCGCTCTCAAAGGGCCAGATGTAACTAACTGTAAGATAAATGTCACTAAATGCAACCAAATTTAATGTCAACTAAATGCAGCTACTTTTGAATCTTGTTAATTAACCGTTTCTGTATTTATTACTTATTCAAGTTACAAATACTGCAGATGGATTTGCATAGATATGAAAAAATAGCTGTTTAACTGTGTATCTAATGATAAACTGACATATTAAAACAGTCATACCTTTTAATTTACTTTGTCACGGGCCACATAAAATGACATGGCGGGCCACATTTGGCCCACGGGCCTTGAGTTTGACATGTGCTGTAACAGAACATATAACTGTGGAGAAGCTGACCCGATGTGTTAGAAGTAGGAGGCAAACTCAGAAAAATTCCCTATTAATAACATTTATTACAGCTCACCGTGGTTCACTGTGGAAAAATAATACGTATTTACGACAATTAGCAGTGCGTAACTAAAGCAAACGCAACAGAAATTGAGAAACTAAGGGAAAAACCCACATGCACCCAGCTACTTGATTCTCCGTGAATGCCTGACGTGCCCTGTTTATATCCCCTCCCCCAGGTAAACGCCATTTACTTCACGGGTTCAACGGGCAGGTACAACTTTAGCAGGTTCTTATCACACACAGCAGACTTAACTAACTTAGAAAGAGTTTAAAATAAAAAACAAACAAACATTGAAACACACAAAAATATAATCTTAACTGGTTCTCTGCTCCACATGGTCCGACCCACAACCACGCCCAGAGCTTTAAAAATGGCCGACATAAGACACGCCCCTTCTGTGTCTGGACCATGTTGTGATCCAGGTAAGAGTCAATGGATGTGTTAATGGACTAAATATAACCAAATCAAATATCTTTAGAGTAAAACGTGTGTGTGTGACTGAAAGACTAAACAAAACAAACCCAGGATAGTTATGAAAAATTATTGGAAATGAACAAATGTGCAATTGTGAATCAACAAAATTATGGGACAAACAAAGGCCCACGTTGTCACACAAACAAAACACATTTTAATACAACTATTCACAATTCTGTAACTATATTCTAAAACTATTCTTCCCAACATTGCCCAGTACTGCGAGACCAAAGCTAAAGTTGAAATCCATCATGTTTTGACTCCATCTTCTCCTGTAATCTCATCAGACACACATGTGAAGAGCAGCTGACCACTTCCCTTTGACCCGACGGCGACTTGTTTGTCCCACATTGTGACACTGATCTGCTTGAGTAATTAACCCACATAAACAAATTTTAGAGTTTCCCTAGACATGCACCAAAACATCTGCTACGTGAAAAATCCGGTTAAATACAAAACAAACTGGTCCTCGTACATCCCGTGAAACCTCGTCCGTGTTACTGTTACATTTGGGTTGTGATGTTGAGTTATTTGTGTCCTGGTTTGTCGCTGTGAGCTCGTTCTGACTTTGTTAACGCCGCGCTGGGGGTCGCTCGGGGTAATTGACCAATTTGCTGCTAATGACGACGTTCTTTGACGTGGCAGGAGGGGTTTGGGAAAGTAACTATTGTTTTTTTAGCATAAGTCACATGTGTCAAAGTCAAGGCCCGTGGGCCAAATGCGGCCCTCCACATCATTTTATGTGGCCCTCGACAGGGTAAATTAAAAGGTATGATGGTCTTAAAATTACACAGTTACACATCCATATTTTTACATCTAGGCAAATGCATATGCAATATTTGTAATTTGAATAAGTCATAAATACAGAAACAGTTAATTAACAAGTTGAAAAATGAGTTAGATTTATTTTACATCTGGCCCTTTGAGAGCAGCCATTTTGCTGATGTGGCCCTCGGTGAAAATATGTTTGACACCCCTGGCATAAGTGAAATACAGCGGTCCCTCGTTACGTTCTAAAAATAACCCGCAATAGGCGAAATCAGCTTTATTTTTCACAATTATTCTCTATGTTGTGCAGCTGTAAAACCCCTCACCACACACTTTATACACTTTTCTCACACAGCCATTAACATTTTCTCACATTTCTCTCTTGTTTCATTACTTAATAGTGGCTCTCATGTATTTCACAGTTCCTCTGACTGTACCTCTTCGTCCTGGCGCCGCTCCGCTGCAGTGTTGATCGAACATTTATGTAAATTTGGCTGAACACATACGCAAAATTGCAATAAAAAAATCAGCAAAACAGTGAGACCGCGAAAGGTGACCTGCGATATAGCGACGGACAACTGTATATAGCTCAATTTAGTTGTGACTTTTGTGGAGCTGTTTATCTTTTACCTACTTTAATCATTGTGTGATGTTTAATAGTAAAGTATTTGGGACATAGACTGTTTATATAAATGGACGTTTCAAACCGGAATTGATCATGTGCTGCGCGTCCTGCTCCATCGACTCTGAGCCTCGTCATTTTGGTCTTAAATGTTTGTATTAACCCGCTCTACGTGATCCTGCTGTTTTTATTTCGCTAATGTGTCCATAACTCAAAATATGAACGTTAATAAGAGACAAATCTACTGCCTGACGTTCCCCGAGTTAGCGTTAGCAACAGGTTTGATTGACAAGCGTTGTTAAGCATTTGTTCTCTGCTAAACCAGCTATACGGACGGAAAGGGGCGTTACCTTCAACAGCTTCACTCCTGATTGGCTCTTTGGTTGCTATGATACTCACAGTGGCTATAGCGGCTCCAAATTCGCCGCTATAACTGCTCTATGTGCTTCATTTGACTGAAGCTGAGCGCTGTGGGTGACGTCACACTCACTTCTTTAAACAGTCTATGATTTGAGATTTAAATATATTTATAAATGAAAGAACGTGAACATATCTAAGTAAATAAACTGATTGACTATCGACAGCTCGTTTGTTCGGCGTGCTTCACTAAAGACTTGTACAAAGGCGCGCAGTAATGCACCCTGAGCTGGGAATTTGTCTGTTTTCAAGTGAAGTTTACAGTTAATAATCTCGGCGATGTTTTATAAAGCCCACACACAAAAGTTCCCCTCACTGTGTACAGTCCCCGGGGCGAAGTGCAGAGCGAGCGAGCGTGAGCCGAGACTGAATCACACTGTTTCACTTCACCTCCCCCCAACTCCTGTCTCTGCGGTGTGACCCTCTGGAGGTCAGTGTGTCTCTATTTCATGTCCAACAACAAAACATCTAATGGGGGCAAATGAAAGACATGGACTGATGGACTCAAAGGGGCTGTACCTGTTTTTTATTGACTTAAATGTGTAAAAAAAACGAATGGTTTGCAGTTATTCCTGATTTATCTCATGCCAAATTATTCACAGAGATGAGTATAAGCACTTTTCATAACCTTCAGACACCAGAGAAGAGGTTTTTTTTGGGTTTTTTTAACGACTATCAAGCTAAACGTGCATTTCACGATTGTCGGAAAATAAAACCGTATCCATAATTAGACGCACATGGCAGACTTACAGTATTTTAACGTCTCGAGCTGCTTGTGTCTGCACCGGGGCGAGACAAGAATTGCTCAAATACGTGGGAATAAAATGCGGCCTTAAGGGTAATTTGATTGGCCCAGACTTTCAGATAAATAATGAAGATAAGTTGGGTACTTTCTACTGTATTCGCAACCATCCTCACGACATATAATAACATTTTGGCTCAGTCAGACCTCGGCGATTCTCTCCGTAGACCACAGTTTGTAGCCGTTCGCTTTTATTTTCAACGTGCAATGACAAAAGTGTAGGCTCATTGTAAAGGAAACTGCAAAAACACAAACAAAAACGAGTCAGATTAAAATAAAGCCACAACTATCTCATAAAGTGATGGGTGGGTGATGTCTGAAAATGTGTTTACAGCTTTAAATTTGAGCGACTTGTGCCCAGTTCGCTTTATTCACACTCTTTTCTTATCTTCTTCCACACAAATCTAAACTTATCTTTAAAAATGCTGGTGTACATTTTTATTTTTGTGTTCCCACTAACTTCAACGCCGCTTCGAGAGCCGTCTGAAGAATGTGTAACATTTCTTGTCCCTCTCAAAAGCAGTTTGGCCACTAAAGCTTGAAATTCCTCACAGGTTAGTCAAAGTCAGGTCAAGTTGCGAGGAACCTGTCAGACCAGTGCGTTTTCACTCTGCATTTATCAAACGAGACACAAGAAGCTGCTGTGTGGACCCTCACCCACAACTAGAGTCAGGACTAAACCAGAAAACACATGTCAGGAGTTAAGAAAGACATATTTGAGTTTGTGTCGTTATGTACAAGTCTGTGTTTTGTCTGACAGCTGATATTCTGTACCAGTACTTCATGATTGTTTTTGCCTATGTGTCGTATTTTATGTACCGTATATCTGTTTTTATCTGTTGCTGTTGTTTATGTGACGCACTTAAGTTGTTTTTTAAATGTGCTATACTGTAAAAATAACATTGAACTGAACTTGCATACATTTAACGTGCAAATAGAATCGTTGCGCATCACATTTTGTACAAACAAGAACAAGATGATCTAGAACTGTATGTGGCGTTTCCAGTACGGAAATGGTTACGTCGAGCACCTAAGCGAGCTCATGTGAAACCACACAGACGACAGCAGACAGGAACACGTCGACGTTCAAAGAAACCACAGAGACACAAAAACAGCACGAGAAACAATGTTTATTCTAACTGAAGCAGCACTTACTACATAAACGACAAAGTGAGCTCATGCATTTTAATAATAATGTTCATAATACTGTGATCTTTGTCTGAAAACGCTGATAAAACTCAAATAAAACTGTTGTGTTGATGATGTAATAGTGTCCTCCTCTACATCTTTTATTACAATCACCAAAAAACATTATTAGCGCAGTATATGTACCGTATTTTCTGGAGTATAAGTCGCTCCAGCCAAAAAATGCATAAAAATTAACAAAAAAACATATATATTCACATATAAGTCGCACCCCCGGGCAAACTATGATGAAAAGTGCGACTTATAATCCAGAAAATATGGTACGGTTGTCCCTCGCTATATCACGGTTCACCTTTTGCGGTCTCGCTGTTTTTGCAGATTTTTTTGGTGCAATTTTACATGATTTTTTACACCGTCTGAGCGTGCATTGCGTTCTGCGTCCTGATTGGCTGTTGGACTGTAGACCATTGTGTTCTGCGTCCTGATTGGCTGTTGGACTGTAGACCATTGTGTTGTGCGTCCTGATTGGCTGTTGGACTGTAGACCATTGTGTTGTGCGTCCTGATTGGCTGTTGGACTGTAGACCATTGTGTTGTGCGTCCTGATTGGCTGTTGGACTGTAGACCATTGTCCATCAGTCTCCTCCGTGCCGTGTCTCCTGTCCAGTACAGAATGTGTTCAGACAAATTTACATAAACGTTGTATCGCAGTGTGACTCTGAAGTGCTGTATGTTTGCAATTTGTTTTCTCCCCGACAAAACCCACAATGTCGATGAAACGTTCTGCACCGACAAAGGCGAAGGTTTGAACTTTGAGAGAGTTTAAACGAGAGAGAAATGTGAGAAAATGTTAACGCCTGTGTGGGAAAAGTGTATAAAGTGTGTGGTGAGGGGTTTTACAGACAAAAACATATAGAATAATTGTAAAAATAAAGCTGATACTTCGTGGATTTCGCTTATTACGGGTTATTTTTAGAACGTAACAACCGTGATAAACGAGGGACCACTTTATTCACAAGAGGTTTCAGAAGTAGCCAGTTTAGCTCAATATAATTTAAGACTTTGGTAACGATATACTCATTTTTTTCTCTCATAATTCATGCAATAGTATAGTAACATGTCACTAATTCAAGCATTTTATAAGGAGGTTTCCACAAAGAGCTAAAACGCTATTGACACGTGCAGCTTCAAGGACACACAGCCAGACAGTGTCATGTATAATTGAACAAGGCCACATCTGGCACTCAGCCCCGTGGCGATGGTGGTGGGTGATCGCAGTCTACGCCACATACGATCTGGCCTCTCTGGTGGATATAACAGGCGTTCCTCTGACACTGCCGAGATGTTTGGGGTCTCAGCTGTGGACAGACTTGAGAAAAAGGAGGAGCTGACACCTCCTATACCCGTCATGACCTCAAGGGAAACATTTTGGTCAACGGTATATGTTTGTCGACCACAAGTGTAGAAGTAACTGCAGATATCAACCCGGCGAGCAATACAAATATCAATGTAATAAATCATTTACAGTGCTGTCCATTTGAGGGTGTGATGTAAGCGTCCGTATCGTCTCGTGGGACCCTGTGGACGGCGGGGAGCGGCGTCTGCCCACGAGATTGCATTACCAGCAGTGCATTAAGATAATGAGAGCACCTGCTCACTGCACGACTTATCTCCGACTGAAACAAGGGCTGATGACCTGAGATGAGGATGGTAAATTAAAATGTGCAGATTAATTATTATATAGGAGAAAGGAAATAAGAGAGATGAGGTAAGTGGGATATCGAATTTTTGTATTTGTGTAGGAATGGCAACGAAAGTGCTAATTTGTTTTGTCAGACTTTTTCAGTAAATAATAATAATAATAATAATAATAATAATAATAATAATAATAATAATAATAATAATAATAATAATAATATTAAAAAATAATGGCAAAAATAAATAATTAAATGCATAAATAAAATAATAATAATAATAATAAATAAATAATGAAAAAATAAATACATAAATAAATACATAAATAAAATAATAATAATAATAATAATAATAATAATAATAAATAATGAAAACAATAAATACATAAATAAAATAATAATAATAATAATAATAATAATAATAATAATAATAATAATAATAATAATAATAATAATAATAATAATAATAATAATAATTCCAGCCTCAGTCCATTTTTAAAAATGCATTTTATATGTGTTTTTATTCATTTTTAACTGGCACACTGGGGATATATTTTGAGAATGAAAGATAATACTATGTAAAAAATATAAATCCTTCACACGTCGCAGGCTATGCTAAATACTGAGTGAAACTGTGTGCATGAGTATCACGTTTCTAGTTTGAAGAAAGACGTGATATTTATTGCACACTTGCTTTAGACATGAGCCAGTGCTGGAGTCGGCAGGGAAACACCTCACAGCTGAGTTTGCCCAGTGCCACATTTCATGCCCACATTCAGGAAGTACTCCCCCCTCCCACACACACACACACACACACACACACCCACACACACACACGCTCATTGATCACTGATTCATAAAGAACACACAAGTACTTCAATAGTCTCCACAGAAGCCCCCGCAGACCCAGGCCTCTCATATCAAACGCTCCGCAGATTAACAACAGGCCGAGGAGAGCCACAGCAGAGGGAGAATATGAAAAACACAACCAGCTACAAACTGCAGAGCTCAGCGTTACACGGAATGGTGCAGATTTATTATACAGTTTGTGGGGTCAGGAGAAAACATGGCTGGTCATAAGATAACAGCGAGCGCAGAGCTTTAAAAATGCATGAGAGTGATATTAAAGGTGTTGTTTTACTGCGTATAGATTTATTTTGACGCTCTTTGGAAAGTCACGTCAACACAAAACTGTTTTAATGTTCTTCTCCATTAGAAGTGTATTTTTAGAAAGCTGTTTGTTATGCGTGACCATTGGACTGGTCAACGTGAAGGTCAGTGTCTGTAAACTGTGGGGCCAGTAGCACTGTGTTTGGTTTATATTTCAGGATTATTAGATTTAGCCTTGCAGACAAACTGAATCAATCCATAAAAGGTAAGGATAGAAGGCATTATATAAGCTTATTTATTTATTTATTTATTTATTTATTTATTTATTTATTTATTTATTCATTTATCCATCTATCCATTTATTTATTTATTCATCTATCCATTTATTTCTCCTTTTATTTATTTATCTATCCATTTATTTATTTATCCATTTACTTATTTATCTATTAATTTATTTATTCATTTATCTATTTATCCATTTATTTATTTATTCATTTATCTATTTATCCATTTATTTATTTATTTATTTATTTATCTATCCATTAATTTAATTATTTATTCATCTATTTATTTATCCATTTATTTATTTATCTATTTATCCATTTATTTATACATTTATTTATATATCCATTTATTTATTTATTTATTCATTTATCTATGTATCCATTTATTTATTTATTTATTTATTTATTTATTTATTTATCTATCTATCCATTCATTTAATTATTTATTTATTTATCTATTTATTTATCCATTTATTTATTTATTTATTTATCTATTTATCCATTTATTTATCCATTTATTTATTTATCCATTTATTTACCTTCAACATTCTCCCTCCTGATTGGCTCTTTGGTTGCTATGATACTCACAGTCAGCGCTCCAAATATGGAAATCAGCTCCAAATTGGCCCTTATAACTGCCCTGTGGGTGACGTCACACTCACTTAATCCACGTCTGGCATAAACACATAAAAATTACACCTTAGTAAAACAAGACCAAGGGCTTAATTCCTAATGAACAAATTGTTTATCAGGGGGATTAGGATTTCGGGTACTCATTAATTAGCTGCTACGACTGAATCATTCTTAATAAACCATTTACTCATTATGAATCACTGCATATAAAGTGTTACAGAGATCACTAAAGATTCCAGGATGATGCGACAGAACTGTGGTAATTGAAGCCCTGCTGCAGAAAGAGCTGTTCTTGCTTTGACGACATGTGGGTGGTCTGGGGAAGCCGCTTTCTCTTATTCTCTTTCTTCATATTAAAATGCAGGACTGGAGCCAAATGGGCCTGGAGACCCGGGCAGAGGAACTCAACTTAATAAGCACCTGTTTGGGGGGGGAGTGGGGTGAGGGGAAGACCAGACATTCCTGCTTGATTTGTGTGTGTGTGTGTGTTTGCGTGAGCGTTTGTGTGTTTGCAAAAGCCAATCACAACAGAAATTAGCCGAGCGTTTGTCGACGGGCGAGTCGGTGTCCGTTAAGGAGCAAACGTTTGGATATTTCAGGTTGTTTTGAAAGCTGCTGGCGGTTTAAGAAAAGCCAGTTTCTAGTGTTATTTGACTGTAACGAACAAACAAAATCGATAGGGAGAGTCTAGACATAGTCAGCCCGATGATGGAATGTGTTTTTAATTTCATTTGTGATATAAAATAACTAAAACTAATGTGTGCAACGGAATATATTGATCCTAAGTAATGAAGATCTATTATTATTACAAGACTGTATGAAATCAATTGTAATTTGCGTATGGGAAGGTATATATCACTTTGGAGGGACTAAAATCTGTACACACACAACACAGGGACCTGCCGTACTTACTTATTACCTAATTATTATCACTTGTAAGTATAATATCATGGTTAAATGTATTGCAACTGTACAGTGTTGTCATTTTGCAGCGACGGTGTAATTTTACAGCAAAAAAACCCTAAAAATCATTGTCAAAATTGGTTGCTATCGCCGAACGGAATATTGTCCCAACAGCAAAAATAAACTGTCTCATCAGGTTGCGTAATAATAATAATAATAATAGTGAAAAAGGGAAGTGTGTGGCTTTACGAAAATAGATTTGTTAGTCGCGGCGCACACATCAGCAGCTCCGAGCCCACGCTGATAAGATGGAGAAGAAGACGCTGCCTTCAGAGGACAGGGAGAAAACTGCAGCTTGTCTCTGAGGAAATAAGACGGTCTAAACCCGAGCGCTCTGGGACACCGCTGATTGCTTTTGTAATACAGTGAAGTGCTGAATGTGGTGTTCCAAACGCCCGTGATAATACAAAGAGTGAGAGAAAAGCACTGAGTTTACTGTTTGGAGCAGAGTCCTGGGACATAGACACCCTGTATTTGATAAGAGTCTGAAGCTTTCCATTGACAGAGTTGTAATTTCAGCTGCCAGATCATATAAACCTCTTCTCTACATTTCAAAGCCTTCATCATCTCTATATATGATCCATACTAGATGCCTTTCCGTCCGTGAATGGAAAGAATGCCAAACACAAACTGCTAAGTGTAATAACAAGCCTTCCTGAACACTTTCCCCCATTGGCGATGATTTGCCGCATTCCTCTCCGACACTGTCAAAGATACCGAGACAGAAGCGGGTTCTCTTAAAATCTGTGTGAACATCCTGTGAACAAGAAGGAAGGAACTCCAAACATGTGCTGCTGGCCCCGGATTCACACGGGCCCAAAGTGAAGAGCTCATCGTAAATGTCAAGTGTAAATCAGTCAAAAATATGTGTGCGTAATCTTGTGTTTTATTCATATTCTGGTTTGATTCATAACGTTGTAAAGTGGTGCTGCTGGTTGGTGCTATCAGGGGCCGCAGGTGGTCGGAAACTCACGTGACTCCTGACGGAAAGTGACTCATGAAAGGAAAGGGTAACATCTGAGTAATAGTAAAAGAAACATTAAATTTGTCAGCAGGACAAAAAGGGAGGTGTTCCGGGTATGTCCCACCAGAAGGAGGCCCCGGGGAAGACCCAGGAGGGACTTTGTCTGTCCTCTGGCCCGGGAACGCCTTGGGGTCCCACTGGAGGAGCTGGAGGATGTGTCTGGGGTGAGGGAAGTCTGGGATTCCCTGCTTAGACTGCTGCCCCGGCTCCGGATAAGCAAAAGAAAATGGATGGATGGACAAAAAGTTGTAAGAGTGAAGACGTTTTACTGCTCGTCCAAGCCGCTTCTTCAGTTCTAGACAGATATATCTATCAGTGTCCACCAGTAATCTGTCCAGAACTGAAGAAGCGTAACTTTTTGTTTCTTTTACTATGGATCATACTTGGACGACTGAGGGATTCCACAGACACATCTGAGTAATAATACCCACAAGATACGCCTTTACTGTCTCAAATGTCTCCAAATTTACATGTATGAAGTCCAAAAGTCTTATTATTAGTAGTATTTTTTTGGATTTGTCAGGATTTGGGTTTTTTGTGTTTTCTGTGCTGTTTTTTCCCTTCCTTGCCTGGAGCTGGGCGGAGACTCTGGTACCACCCACTACACACCTTCATGTCATCTTCCTGTGTTTCTACAAGTCATCCTTCGTGTCATCGCCCAGTTTTCTTCTCAGAGTATCCTCCGATTTTTTTTGGATCCACCGTGCACCTCAGCCTCCGACCCAGCTTCCTACTACCAGCTCATCCAACCGACATTCACGTCCTCTTGTTGGCAATAAACTGTTAAACCTGTACCCCGAGTCTGTATCTGTGATCCACCATTCAATACGACAGGAGGTCAGCTACCGTTGCCATTGTCAGGAGCGTTTGTAGGACTTTCTGGGAAGGTACCCACAGCCAAATGAGTGCCAAACCCTCCACACGCGTGCTATTGTCGCCGGGGCCTATTTTACCGTTTTCCCAGGTTGGCGCTCGGTTTCTCTCTTATTTTTCATTGCCTGTTTCCTCCAAGATCTCCCCTTCAGTCTCTCCTCCACTCTCAGCCTTTCCTCTTCCATCTTACACTCAAAACAAGAGCACTTTTTGCGTAACAGCGAGCGACGTTCCACTTGCGGGCCCAGTTCAGCCGATTGTTTTCCACACTGTAACCTCGCTATACACTTTTCACACCATAGATTAAATTTAGTTTCTTTCTTAATCCACATAATCCTTGTCCCAAATAAGCTTGGCGCTCAATTTTGACAATCCCTTCTGCTGCTAAAAGCCGGACGAGACCCTGTGTAATAGTTAGAGACTGGCCGGAGTAATACGCGTGCTTAATCTTTTCCCATACATTCAGCTGGAGTGTCCTTTTTGGAGCTTCAACACAATACCCTTTTGTGAGTTTCCAGTAAGCCCAAGCCACTGCTCCTCTTGTTTAATTGGCCATGCTCTGTTTGTGGTATTGTGGCGAGTCAGAGCGAGCGCGCCAACCTGAACTTGGTGAAGCATAATCTATTCAATTGTTCAGACATTGTTAGCAGTTTAGTCAAGCCCACACAGAGTTCTTATTTACTGTTAAGGTTGCATTGAGCTCTTGGCTTGCTTCTCGCTTATTATGGGTTCCCAGAGTACAGTAGAGTCGAACAAGTGGAGTTATAATTGTTTTTAATGTAAATTTATCGTAATTAATGACCACATAAACACATTTAAAATACAAACTGTCCATTAAGTCTCTTTACAATTAAAAAAATGCATCACAAAGGCAGTTGTCCACTATAGTTTTTGATCTTTAACACACATTTCTTACACAATCAATGTTTTCCTCAGATGTTCTTGACCCATTTCTCTTTCTCTCTGACACTGTCCCTGTCTCCAAACGTTTCTTGTGCCATGCAGGAATAGACAGACGTGTTGATTGGTCTCTTCTATACTTTGTCCTGTAGTTTCGTTGAGTCTGCGTCTCCCATTTTGTCTCAATAAACCATGATACACATTGTGGTTTCTGTTGAGGAGGAGCCATTTCCAAAAGTGTCTCAGTAATCAACAGGACGCCTGAAATACAAAAATGCAACATGATTAAAACGTTTATAACCACTGAGTAGAAAAGAACAAATCTAATTAATAAAGATGTTTGTCAATGCACCAGTGAACACTTTGCCGTACTAAGAACTTTAATGTACAGTTTTATTTGCAGCAGAATAAGTCAGAAAATGAAATAATCTCACTCACAAACATAAGATTCAGTGCAATCCGCTTCAGTCCAAGATGTTTTTAAAACCTAAATGTTACTGTTTGTTTTGTTTTTGCACTGTCCTTGACCATGAGTCTGGAATAAAGATGAATTGGACTGAATATCTTATCAATTGGCTTTGTAATTACTAATTAATTTTAAAATTGTATAGAACCTTTATGGATACGACATAAAACTGGACATTATACAAAAGCCAATGATGACAGCTTTACTTAATTGTTCAAGTTATGGTAAAACCTCTTTCTTTTTCTCATCCACATTGAGAAAGCTTCATGGATCATGTGTAAATGCACTTTTGGACGCTGTTCCCTGATCATACGTGATCCCCCAGTAACAATACAAGCCATAAAACCATACGAATCTCCTACACACACACCGTCCACTGTATAAGACACGTCCTCGTTGTTTTATCAGGTGTGTTTTGATGAGACAACAGTTTACAGTGTGATTAATTTGGCTGTGACTCCAAAATATGCTGAAGGTGTATGTTTTTGTCTGTTATGAAACAAAGAAGTCATTTAGTTCAACAAAAGAGACTCGTGAAAGCATTTTTTGGCCATGAATCACCCGCGTGAACAAAGAGAGGCTGGTGGAAGGACGGTGTCAGAGTCGTCCTGTACCGGCCTATTGTTGTGCGTCGTTCTGTGTGTGTGTGTGTGTGTGTGTGGTCAGTCTATCTGAGAGAGCTGCAGTTTCTCTTCCTGTCCCAGAACAGGAAAGATGACACTTTTCTAAATGTGCACTTCTGACTCACCACGGTCTTATTTAAGTATCTAACGCATTAGCTTATACGCATTTTGTTGCGACAATACCAGAAATGTGCCACTATTTCGCAGGTTTATTGGCTTACAGTGAACTGGGTGGCCTTTTCACAGACCTGACTTGTAACTTAGTCTCACTGTGGGGCCTGACACCTGTAGCTCCACCGGATTATTATTTATTACTTTGCTTGGAACGTATCACTGTATGGCGAAATTGAGTCGAGTTGCGTTCTTACTGCGAGAGGGGTCGCCTTTCCACAGATACGACCTGTCTCCATGCAAATAGATAAGCTTAATGCCCTACTGTGTAACATTCCAGGTAAAGCAGTAAGATCTCTGTGGACAAAACAGGTGGTGTATCTTGAGAGGGTTTCATTAGACATTAAACAGGAATGATAATCCATTTCGTTTCATTTAAAGCCCGACTGATCTGAACCGTCGCTGCGTTTGCCTTTTAAGTCGTCGCCTCCCGTAAACCTCGCGTAAACCCCGCTCTAACTGGGACTTCCTGAATAAATATGCATTAGGAAAAAAGATGTGCTTCCTTTGTTTAATCTTGGCGTTGGTCGGCCTCTTGGTATGACTGGAATGCACAGGAGAAGGGGCTACAATCGCACTATTTGGATGCCAACCGCTTTGAGGCTCAGCGAGATTTAGTGAGAGCACTCCCTGCACAAGGCATGATGGGACATGTAGGCTGGCACAGAAGCCTCGGGGGGTACACCACCACAGCAGCCATGTACTTGTGCCAATTCCTTGACAAAATTGACCAGGAGGCAACACCTGGGACATCCTCACCGTCTGTCTGCTTGTATCAGTGATTCATGTGCAGTGGTTTGTTCGCTGTTGTTGTGTCCTCTGGCAATATAAACTTGAGGACTACATCGTTTCTACTTGTCAAAGCAAGAAATAAACTTCGCCAGGGTTGGAATCATATGACCAGCTGGAGTTGTTTTAATTAATTAGCCTTCTGTGCCGATGCTGATGACGTTAAACCTGGAATACGTAACTTTTCTGACGGAGGATTTGACATCGTCTTGATTCTATGATTCTAGGGTTAGGAAGCAGGGTTAGGAAGCAGGGTTAGGAAGCAAGGTTAGGAAGCAAGGTTAGGAAGCAGGGTTAGGAAGCAGGGTTAGGAAGCAAGGTTAGGAAGCAGAGTTAGGAAGCAAGGTTAGGAAGCAAGGGTTAGGAAGCAGGGTTAGGAAGCAGGGTTAGGAAGCAGGGTTAGGAAGCAGGGTTAGGAAGCAGGGTTAGGAAGCAGGGTTAGGAAGCAAGGTTAGGAAGCAGGGTTAGGAAGCAAGGGTTAGGAAGCAAGGGTTAGGAAGCAGGGTTAGGAAGCAGGGTTAGGAAGCAGGGTTAGGAAGCAAGGTTAGGAAGCAGGGTTAGGAAGCAAGGTTAGGAAGCAGGGTTAGGAGGCAGGGCTAGGGTTAGGAAGCTGGGTTAGGAAGTAGAGTTAGGAAGCAGGGTTAGGAAGCAGGGTTAGGAAGCAGGGTTAGGAAGAAGGATTAGGAAGCAGGATTAGGAAACAAGGTTAGGAAGCAGGGTTAGGGTTAGGAAGCAAGGTTAGGAAGCAAGGTTAGGAAGCAAGGTTAGGGTTAGGAAGCAGGGTTAGGAAACAAGGTTAGGAAGCAGGGTGGAGATTTGAATAGATTTCCCTTTTGAAATCATGATTTTTCTTTTATTGGTGTTGAACACTGTGCTACAAACATTGAGATAAACGTGTTTCTCAGTAAAAACGCGACACATATTTATTTTAAGACGTCTACAGTGGAGCCTGCTGCTTGGTCACGTGACACAGCTCCTTTAATACTCCACAACAGACTTTTTTCTCGTTGTCTGTCCTTTGTTTCCTTTCTCTTCAGGCTTTGTGTGACGTGTGATCAAACATGTGTGTGTAATCCCTCAGTCGCCCAGGTCTGATCCACCGTAACAGAGAAAATCAAACCTGTAACTGGACAAAAAGTTGTAGGAGTGAAGACGTTTTACTGCGCGTCCAAGCCAGTATGCTAATAGGTGTAAGAGCATCCATTAAGGGCCTGAATGATTATGACTCAGGCACAGTTCACACTTCCTGTAGCTGTAGACCTGGCGAACAAACAGAAACTCAGATATAAGGCAGCGTCCAGCAGTAATCTGACCAAAACTTGAAAAAAAAAACAATCGAAACTGTTAAAGCTAATCATTCACACAGCGCAGACGTGTGATCGGAGCGAAGTACAAGTACAAGTGGGTTATTGTGGTGTTGTATATGTTCTTTTAAGGAGAAACTGTGACCAGTTTTTATGTTTGCTGCTTACATTTCTGTTTCTGCGTTAAACCGTCCTCTCAAATCGATAAAAATAACAGCCTGCAGACATTATTGATTTTATTCACTTTAAGCATTCAAGTGTGGCCAGAGGGTGAGGATCTAAGGATCACCAAAGACTGCATTTGCATTAGTTATTTGGATGAAAGGCGTCGAGTCAAGGAAACAAAGACTAAAACGTTTTTTTTTTAGTTTCTCTTCCTGTCCGAGAACAGGAAACATGACACTTTTGTGAATGTGCACTTCACTCACAAAGGTCTTATTTAAATATATAACGCAGTAGCTGTTTTTTGGTGGAATGAGTCACTATTTTACATTTATTCAGTTACAGGTTTTATTGCCTTACACCAAAGATTTGCATTAGTTATTTGGTTTAAAGGCGTAGTATCAAGGAAACAACGACTGAAACGTGTTTTAACCCAAAAAACAGAAGATGTCCAGCACCATTTTTGTGATTGTAGCTCGGGATTAGAAAAAAAACAAACTGGGTGCGTCCATAATTCTTTCACTGTGGGTTTAATATTTGCTGATATCTCATTTGCCCCAAGCGCACTTCTGACATAATTATGCAGCCCAAAATTTGACCTACACTGCAAATGAAAGTCCCAAATGTACCGTCTCGAGCGCACAGAGCCAACGATAACCAGAATCAAACCATCAGGAGTGACCTTCTCAAGGGTGGGACCCCCGCGCCACGATAACGGCCCCATTGTGATTAAGACTAATCAGTGTTACCTAGCAACAGCAGCCAGGCACGGGCATATTTTCTTGTTCTTTTATACCTCCTTCAAACCAAGGCCGTCGCTGCGATTGGGTGTTTACTCTCGACCTGCTTCCTACTATTCATCCACTTCCTTCCTCTGGGCCAATTACGCGCAGCTGTCCGAGAGAAAGCCCTGGTTATTGTGAGGAATATCCTTCACAGACATGACCTTGTTGAGGCTTTGCCCTGTTGTTTGAGCTGATATGAAGCAGATTAAATATCATATGTTCTGTTATATTTGCTTCTTGACACTGACACCTGATGATTTTACTGACACTGTGTAGGTAAAACATGTGTGATATTTAATGATAAGACAAGAATTATTCAGTTTTTACTCATTTTAACAGTATTTTTTGGTTTAAATGTCCCTGGAACGTGGAGTTACAGTAGATTCTCAATAGACTGCGTTTGTTATGTCGGCTTTTTGTGTGTATTTATGCATCTACAAGGCCATTAGCTTTGATTTTGCACCGAATTGTCCCATGAGCAGATACACAGGGGCTGCCTTTCACTGCCTATTAGCACAAACTGTAACGTGAGCCACCGTGGTAAGTGCTCTCCGTCCTAAGAATGTTCATGTTATATAGAGTGTGGAGTCTCGGACACATAACTGGTCCCGGGGCAAACACTGGAATAGATCATACGACGAGGCTGACTCAGCGCTGCCCCCTCTGACCCCTCTGCCCACCGCCCCGTACGCTTTCTCCTGTCCTACCTTCTCTCATATAATAGGCCTCATCACGAGTATCTGTCTGGGGAAATGAAAGAGGAGAGCGACAGGTTGTGGAGATGTTTGTGTTGTAGACGATGACAGTGTAGGCACAATGTGGATGTTTCAGTTGATAATTACACTTGTTTTTAAAATTAGAGTCCCAGTAGTTTTGATCCGGTGATGTAATCCCTGTTGGGAGAGTTAGGCCTGTCTGTATATTTTCTTTGCGGTAATGCTGAGGTTTTGTTATTTTAGTTGTAATGGGATACACTCTGAGCTGTGGAGAGGAGATGGAGTGACTTCTGTGGTTAATTTCTGCTTCGTTCTGTTGTTTATTTGCTGCTGCTCAGGCCATGTAATGAGACTGTCTGTTTAAACATGTTTTACTGGGATTGTCTTGCATTATTGTTATTGTGGCGTTGACATAAAGTAGTTTCAGGATTATCGTTTATTGCAGTACATCTCTGTAACAACATATTGAGTTTCAGAATGTTTTATTGTCTGATTTTTCCTGTTGTGTCTGATTTTTCTTGTTGTGTCTGATTCTTCCTGTTGTTTTGTTTTTTGTGTCTTGGCGGCACGGTGACTGAGTGCCATCACTCATGTCTCACAGCAAGAAGGTTGGTTCGATCCCCGGGTCACCAGGCCTTTCTGTGTGGAGTTTTTCATGTTTCTCCCCGTGTCTGGATGGGTTTCCTCCGGGTACTCCGGTTTCCCCCATCAACCAAAACATGAACGCCCTTCGAGACAACTGTTGTTGTGATTTTGGGCGTTACAAAAATAAATGAATTGAAAAAAATAAATGAAAATTAACAGGACGAGGGAGAAGTCAAACTTTTTTCACTTTTTCTTTTGACCAAAACATTAGTGTGGACACAGAGCAAATTGACGTATGTTTTAACAATCTCCAGAGTGAGAAGCATCCGCAGACGGCTCATCTGCTCTGTCTGCGCACGTACAGGGGAAATACACATGCACCATGACACCTGCAGGGGATAAATCAGCACGGAGCTCGCCCCCCCTCGCCTCCCTTCTCACCCCCCCTCCTCCCCTCTCTTCTCCTCTCTTTTTCCTCTCCTCCCTTCTCCCCCTCCTCTCGTCCCCTCTTCTCCACCCCTCCCCCCTCTCCTCCCCCCTCTCCTCCCCCCTCTCCTCCCCCCTCTCCTCCCCCCTCTCCTCCCCTAACCTCCTTCTCTCCTCTCCTCCTCTCCTCTCCTCCCCCTCTCACCTCCCCCTCTCGCCTCCTCCTCTCCTCCCCTCCCCTCTCCTCCCCCTCCCCCCCTTCTTCCTCTCTTCACTCTCTCTCCTCCCCCCTCACCTCCCCCTCTCCTCCCCTCTCCTTCTCCTCTTCCCCTTCCCCCCTCACCTCTCCCTCCCTCACCTCTCCCTCTCGCCTCCTCCTCACCTCCCCCTCTCCTCTCCTCCTCCTCTCTCCTCCTCCCCTTCCCCCCTCACCTCCCCCTCTCGCCTCCTCCTCTCCTCTTCCCCCTCTCCCCTCTCCTCTCCTCCCCCTCTCTCTTCCTCCTCCTCCTCCTCCTCCTCCTCCTCCTCTCCCCTCTCCTACCCTCTCCCCCTCTCCTCCCCTCCTCTCTCCTCCCCCTCTTCTTCCTCTCTTCACTCTCTCTCCTCCCCCTCACCTCCCCCTCTCCTCCCCTCTCCTTCTCCTCTTCCCCTTCCCTCCTCACCTCTCCCTCTCGCCTCCTCCTCACCTCCCCCTCTCCTCCCCTCTCCTTCTCCTCTTCCCCTTCCCTCCTCACCTCCCCCTCTCGCCTCCTCCTCTCTTCTTCCCCCTCTCCCCTCTCCTCTCCTCCCCCTCTCTCCTCCTCTCCCCTCTCCTTCCCTCTCCCCCTCTCCTCCCCTCCTCTCTCCTCCTTCTCTCCTCCTCCCCCTCTCCTCCCCCTCTCTCCTCCTTCTCTCCTCCTCCCCCTCTCCTCCCCCTCTCTCCTCCTCCTCTCCTCCTCCTCTCCTCCTCTCCTCCTCCTCTCCCCTCTCCTTCCCTCTCCTCCCCTCCTCTCTCCTCCCCCTCTTCCGTCCCAGAGCAGCAGCTGGGGGTAAGTAAGCCCCAGGAGGAGGGGGGCGTCTGGAGGCTCAGCTTTCACCAAAACACCACTGATACAGTCAACAAAAGGCTTTTGGGGTCCGACCGCGGCCTCAGCCACAGCTCTTCAGTCGTGTGTTTGTGAGACAGTAAAGTGTAATGTAAACCGTTACATTCTGGGCCTGATAGCATCTGTTTTGGAGCCACTGAGTTCATACTTTTTCCTGTTTTGTAGATGGTCAGAAGATTATCTTCTTTTGGAAAATGAAAAGCTTAACCGTCTTGTGTCTTTTTCCTCTCTGTAAAAACCCTGTATGTGACATCTGTGCAGAGGAGTAATCCTCAGTGACTGAAGGACTGAAGGACACATGTGCAGCAGTGGTCACCTCTAAACCAACACAGTCCAGCAGTGCATCATCTTAACCTACGTGTCTGGACATGTCTCACAGGAATCTGTGTAATGTATTGTCCGGGGCAGACAGAGCTGCTTTTGCTCCGCTCCAAGAGGCGCTGGCCCCGAGCCCTATCACCTCTAAGCCAGCAGGGCGGCCCTCAGTGTGGGAAAGCCTGAGGAATGTCTTAAAGAGCTCCCACAAACACAGAGTTCTACAGGTACTGGAGCAGATAATGAGGCCTGAGCATCATGCACTTGTGCTTTTGTCTCTGTAACACTTGTGTTGTGGGCATCTCATATTCCTCCTCAGTGAGCAGTGAGTATGCACACACAGAGGGAGTAATCAGCATCAATTAGCCTCAAACACCAGGACAGAGGGACAGTACTCACACTATAGTTCAGTGGGCAGAAAGTTACTGAAGCAGCTTCTGACATACACGAAAATACACTTTTACAACAACCGTTATTCAGTTGGTTTCAGTCTCAACAGGACAAAACAGAGGGACAGCTCTAGCAGGGGGCACTGGTGTGTCCCTCGCCTTTCTGTGAGCTTGGCTTTGAGCTTTGGGGGGTGGAGACATCTACTCACACAAAAGGTCATTGAGGGAAGGTCACTGCTGGCGGTGACCTGTTTCAGTGTCTGAATTTCTCTTTGACCTTTGGCCCCAATGAACAACTATAGGTTGTCATTCTGAAAGTCAGCATTTCTCACATTCTCATGACAAACCAAATTAAATGTGTAATTACGTACACATGTCTTCATTATCCATATCTCTGCTGTAAACTCTTTCAACGTGTCTGTGACGTGGACCAACCAGATTTAGACAACACCCAGTTTTGGGCGAGTTTTCTCCAAATGATACGGTCTGTTTTGGTAAAGAGAAAAAAAAACGGCACATGTGCAATTTGTCGGAGGTCGGGGGTTATGAGGTTTGGAAAAAGGGCGCAGTGCACATTCCAACATAAACTGTGGATAGGGGTCAGTGCCCTTAAAAAGAGGATGATGCTCTGAAGATGGGCTGTGCATTCCTTTGTGGTACCATTATCCAGGCGTGGAACTTTGACCACATCCGGATAGTGACAGGAAACAACGGCTGTGTCCTGTACCATCCAAGAGGCACTTGTGAGGACACTTATCTTCAAAAGACCCGACAAAAGGGACTTGAGCAGAAATCTGTTCTATTTTTGACACAATAAGTAGTAATATCCCATCTATTTTTGTTAAAGATAGTTATTCCTGCCACTAATGACTAAAAATGCCCACACACAGCCCACTTCCAAATTAGTAAGTATTATTTGGTAGCACAGTGTGTAGTGGTTTGATACATTGAAAACAAAAACTGAGTCCTAAAATGTCATCCGTCCCCGTTTATATGTGCACGCAGCTCTATCCAAAATCTAGGGACAATTTACATACAAAACAAGGAACACCATTTACTTTGAATATGTTTAAAAGGTCAAATATTTAGATCTAGACTTCATTAGTCCAACAGACCTTTGTGCTAATGCCCTAATCTCCCATTTAAACTGGTCCAAATGGGAACAGCTTGAGCTCGGTGCATATTCTTAAGTCAAACCCGTCCCAGCTGCTTACAACAGTGTTTACTCCTCCATTTAACTGGATGTTCATTGAATTATATCTGACAGATGTGAGTGTGAGACTGAACGGTACCAAACTCATTCCAATAAAAGAGTAAGTATCTCCTTGCTGCTTTCTCTGTTATAATAATGTGTAATCAAAGAGGTGTAGTGGTGCAGAGGCTGGTGTCTAAGCTTAACTACAGTTTGGTTACACACATAATCAAAGACTCAATAATCTGTTTATATCATGGCTACTAATTTACCACAGGGTGACGCAGGCAGACATACGCCATCAAAAAATACCAGACTACTGCTGTGAAGCCACCAGAATCTGGCACGTAGAAGAATATGCAAACATAACGAGGACATTCTGATGAGGGAGGTGATGTTTGTGAACGAGTCGGCTCTTTTGAACGGTTCCTGAATGTGAACGGTTGTATCTGGATCTCGTTTTTAAACAGAGAAGAATCTTTTTCTGTCTAATTCGTGTGCATTTTTATACTTAAAAACACTGAACTGACACAAGGATCAGCACAGAAGCAGAGCAGGTGATATAAGTGAGAGATTTTGAGAAAAAAAACAAAACCAAACAACACATTTTGGCATCATATTATCATCATATATTATTATTATTATTATCATAGTGCAACCTTTTATTTAGACTCTGCATAATTCCAAAGGGTAAACGCTCTTCCACTCTCAGTTTGAACCATTTTAAACACATCTGAGCCTTTTGTTTGTAGTTAAATGAGTTCTCACATTGGGTTCTGTCATATAAACAAATAGTAAAAGAGCCAGTCTTTTGAACGGCTCTTTGAAATGAGCAGATCCAAAAGATTCAGATCCCATAAAAGAGCCGAAAGTCCCATCATTGTCGTCACATGTCGTTATTTTTACTATACATCTTTACTGGTTGCAAGAATGTCATATTTAAATGATGTAATGCACCGTACTTCACACATTAATGGCCCAAATAATTGTAAATTCAAATATTCCATCATCTAATATCACATCTTTAAATCTAAAAATGCTGCAGAAGTGCCTTTGCGTGCGTTTGGAGTTGACAGCTCTGTTTCTGTGGAAAGGTCTTCAGGGCGAGAGGTTTTTGTGCCAGACCCAGAGGCGACCCATGTCCCACATACATCGTGTGTCCTCAGGCAGAAAACACCAAGCTGACTCACCCGCGGTCCCTCTGTGTGCGTTTATGTGATGGACACTGCACAGTCCCATGTGCCACACTCTTGGGCTATTTCCCGACTCAGAAAACAGGAGAAATGCTCAATGAAGCACCCAACCAGTCACTCTATGATCACGACGCTTTAGGTTAAACCATCCAACAGTGACTGGCATCTGAATATGGTTCTGAATGATGTGTTCCCCCAGAAACATGAGATAAACCACAAAACAACAGATTAGCCTTGACTAGGGTGTTACGAGAGAAAAAATATGTTTTTATTTATTATTATTATTATTATTATTATTATTTTATTTATTTATTTATTTATTTATTTATTTATTTATTTATTTATTTATTTATTTATTTATTTATTTATTTATTTATTTATTTATTTATTTATTTATTTATTTATTTATTATTATTATTATTTATTTATTTTTTATTATTTATTTATTTATTTATTTGTATTAATTTATTTATTTATTTGTAAAGACTGTGAACTTCCTTAAACAAGTGATAAGTGATGTTTATAAGTCTGAGCTGGTGTGTCTGACTGTATTTGAATGACATTTTTGTGTTTCAATGACCTTTTTGGGTCTATTTTGAATTGTCTTTGTCTAATTTGTCTTTGTAACATTATTGTTATGTGCATTTTATACAGACCTGTGATTACACACATCAGACCTTTGCTTCATAACTAAACTCCATCATTGATCACAGTATCAGTGGTACAGAAATGTGATACTAACCTGATTGCTTTCCCAAAAAATTTGATAAATATTGATGGGACTTTCGGCTTTTGTATGGGATCCGAATCTTTTGGATCTGTTCCTTTCAAAGAGCCGTTCAAAACACTGGCTCTTTTACTATTTATTTATATGACAGAAGCCAATGTGAGGACTCATTTTATCATCAAACTGATCACAGAGAGTGTTTATGCTTTGAATAAAACATTGTACAATAATAATAAAAAATAAATTAATTAATAATAAATAAATAAATAAATAAATAAATAAATAAATAAATAAATAAATAAATAAATAAATAAATAAATAAATAAATAAATAAATAAATAAATAAATAAATAAATAAATAAATAAATAAATAAACAATAATAATAATAATAATAATAATAATAGTAATAATAATAATATTTTTTGTGTTGGTTCAATCTGTATAAAAATGCATAAAAATAGAAAGAAAAATATTTGGTTCTCTTAAAAAAAAAACAAAAAAAACCAACCTGTGATCCGGTTCCAGCTGTTCACATTAAGGAGCCATTCAAAAGAGCCGACTTGTCCATAGACGTCACATCACTAGAGAGAAAACATATAGGATATTTTGGGCTAAACAACCAAAACACAACCCACTAAAAGAGTCACATGGTTCCTGAGTCTGTGACCACAAAAACGCTGTGGTCCCAGAACAGTTTGGAGATGCTCCTGTAACTATTGACCCTTGGGAAAACTTGGGAAGCTGGAATTCCACTGTCTGGATCAGTGGGTTTAGCTGTATGGAATCCTGAATGTGACCTAAGACTCTTTTTTTGTTGCCATTTTTGTGTTTTTAAATATGTAATAATGCCTTTTTAAAATGTTTTATGAACTGCGTAAACCGCTCTGTTGCAGTCCAGTCCAGTCCAAAGGAAATAATACCTGATTTTGGGCTCTGAAAGTAAAGAAACACAGTGGTTATATTGTTATGCTTCGTTTAATCCAGTCTCCTCGGGCATGTTTTTTTGTTTTATTGTTTTTTATCATAGTTTGGAAATCCTACCGCAGGCTGGGACCCCCTGTGCACTTGGGAAAGTTATGATGAGGAGCATTGTTATATTAAAAAGCCCCCCCCCCCCCCCCTGGACTGACCTTTGTTATACCTGATAGTAGCCATGGAAATGAGTTGACTCGGACAACACAGGAGCACCGCAAATCCCAGTCTGTGCGGTGTTTGGCTGGAGGTCAATAATCGAATCATTTGGATGCGTTTGATCTGATTTTCAGGATGACATTTGGTTCAGCTTTCAATTTTCCGGGTAGTTCCTGGTATGGCTGAAAATAGGACCAAAAAAAAGCCTTTGATCATCACTAATCCTTTCTGCTATATCAATCCTTTATGCTCTATAAATACACACATTTATTAGTGTTTAACTGCACTTCAGGCCTTGACCCCGGGGACCTCTGCTACTAAAACATGCAGTATTTATGGGTGGTGTCAAAGAATTAGATGGAAGTGCAAACAAAAGTAGCCTAATATAAGCCTCTCTAAATGACGACAGGTCCAGGGGTTTCAATAATAAACAGACAGACTTCTCCCTGCTCTGCCCACCAGCACAAATAAAGGAGTGTTTGAGGAGTTTGATCAGATCTGACACAATCACCAATCATCAAGTATTACGTCATCATCCGGTGACAGGATATTACAGAGGGCAAAGGTCACATCAGGTCATTCTGAGCTTCCAGGGCCGTTCTTCTACAGTCTGCTACACCTCACTAAGCCCAGACTTGGAGAATTACTCAAATGGAGTCTGTTCATGTCACTGCTGCTGCTTTTTTCCAAACACGGTGTGATGTGCTGCCCCCTGCTGGATCCTCCCTCACATCACAGTGTTTAGCAAGGAGTTTGTATTACATCACTATTACGTCACTTTATTTGGTCTGTGTAATTAAATACAATTTGAATTTATAATATTTATATTGGAGTCTGATCAATAAAATAAAAACAAACAAACAAACAAAAAAAACCTAAAAGCATATGTCTTATAACACAAAGTCTATAGGGCCACACTAATTTATTATACAGACTATTACATTTTTACTTCTATCCCTGGACACGCGCTGTTCCAGACACTCAGAACAGGGGCATGATGGGAAAATATTACACTGGGCCACGGTCATAATGTTTATCACCACAAGAGGGCAGACTTGTGTCAGTCAGAGAGTCACTGTGTGGAGCAGTGTGTGTGGAGCAGTGTGTGGAGCAGTGTGTGGAGCAGTGTGTGTGGAGCAGTGTGTGTGTGGAGCAGTGTGTGGGGCAGTGTGTGGGGCAGTGTGTGTGGAGCAGTGTGTGGAGCAGTGTGTGTGGAGTAGTGTGTGTGGAGTAGTGTGTGTGGAGCAGTGTGTGGAGCAGTGTGTGTGGAGCAGTGTGTGTGGAGCAGTGTGTGGAGCAGTGTGTGGAGCAGTGTGTGGAGCAGTGTGTGGAGCAGTGTGTGTGGAGCAGTGTGTGGAGTAGTGTGTGTGGAGCAGTGTGTGTGGAGCAGTGTGTGTGGAGCAGTGTGTGGAGCAGTGTGTGGAGCAGTGTGTGTGGAGCAGTGTGTGGAGTAGTGTGTGTGGAGTAGTGTGTGTGGAGCAGTGTGTGTGGAGTAGTGTGTGTGGAGCAGTGTGTGGAGCAGTGTGTGGAGCAGTGTGTGTGTGGAGCAGTGTGTGGAGTAGTGTGTGTGGAGCAGTGTGTGGAGTAGTGTGTGTGGAGCAGTGTGTGTGGAGCAGTGTGTGTGGAGTAGTGTGTGTGGAGCAGTGTGTGTGGAGCAGTGTGTGGAGCAGTGTGTGTGGAGCAGTGTGTGGAGTAGTGTGTGTGGAGTAGTGTGTGTGGAGCAGTGTGTGTGGAGTAGTGTGTGTGGAGCAGTGTGTGGAGCAGTGTGTGGAGCAGTGTGTGTGTGGAGCAGTGTGTGGAGTAGTGTGTGTGGAGCAGTGTGTGGAGTAGTGTGTGTGGAGCAGTGTGTGTGTGGAGCAGTGTGTGTGGAGCAGTGTGTGGAGCAGTGTGTGTGGAGCAGTGTGTGTGTGGAGCAGTGTGTGTGGAGCAGTGTGTGTGGAGCAGTGTGTGGAGCAGTGTGTGGAGATGACTGATGTGTTTAAATCCACATTCAACCTACACTGGAGAGTAACATATGTGACAGTCCAAGTCACTTTTATTATTTATTTATTTATTTATTTATTCATTCATTTTTTGAGATGGTTCTGCTTTAGTCTGCACACTCTGTCTGTTCTTCTGGTGTTTTTGTTGGTCTTTAGGAGGTTAACACTCATGAATGTGCTGGTAGGATGGTAGGTGACCTCACTTTTACCCCAAAGACCCAAACAGACTCCTCCTTGACCGGGGAAAAGGCGCTGATCCGCGGCGCAGCGCAGTGTGGAGCTGCCGCCTCCTCGTGTCATTATTTATGTCATTATCAGGAGGTTCTGTGTAACATTAAGTTAGAGTAGCACTATGGCACAGCGTGACGTGTGATAGGCCACAGTCTCATCTTCCTCCAATCATAAACTGGCCCTGGCTCCTCCTCATCAGAGGCGGAACACGGGGAATGAATTCCGCGTATGCGCCGAGAGCTGATGGCGGCTCTGTCCATCCTCAGACTGTAAAGATACGGAACCGTTGCTCAGCGACGCGTCACAGCCCTCCACATGAGCTAATGCCCCTGGACAGTGAGCAGCAGGAAGAGCCAGCGCAGACACGCGCTTTAGAGCCGCGGCTTAAGTCTGACACACGGCGGATGGACCGTGCGCCCGGACGCTTTAAACTGGACCAGTGCCTTTTACTGTGGGTGACTTCAACAGCCCTGAGGACAGTCCACAATAGCTCTTGTTGCTAAAAGGGCTGCACACGTATAGAGCAATGGATCTGCTCAAAGTGCTTCAGGTGGATGAGTTGGCCCATGGCCTGGCAAACTTCTCCATGTTCCCATACTTTGACCTGGCGCATTACATCGTGTCAGTGATGTCCCTCAGAGAACAGCCAGGTAAGACCAGCCTCACACAGACTTAAGAGCTTCTGTAGAGACATTAAATGTCTGTAGTCTATTATTCAGGCTCACACTCAAACTATAGAGTGGCTGAATGCCACAGACAAAAAGTTTGATTGTGTCTGAAAGTTGATTCCCCGCCCAAATGCGCGCTGTCACAAGATCTACAGAGTAAACACATTCTCCCACATAATTATTTATGAGCCTCCTGTTCGTTGTAGTCCAGTATACACACACACAATACCCCCCCCCCCCCCCCACTCACACACACACACACACACACACACCCACATACCCACACACACACACACACTGTTTGTGTGTAACAGGTTGAATTTTTTTGTTACAGATGATTTTGTCCTCTACAAATATTTGCTGCACTATCAGCCTGGCTCAGAGCTGGTGCCGTATTGTTGTAGCTGGATAACAATCTGAAGCTATAGTCCCCTCCAGAGTTTATCTCGTGTTGTTTTCTGTCTCTTGCAGTGCACATTTTAATGCATGTCTTCTTAGCTCAGGACTTGTGTTTGCCATAGAGCAAAGGCACTGAGTTATGTCACACTGGGGCAAAAGGACAGGTGGACTTCACACACTGCACTGTGACAAGTCCAAGGACACGCAACAACACAAACTATTGTTGTGCAGCTTGTGGCTCTATTTTAAAACATGCCTCATGAAGAATGTGACCTGCAGTGAACCGTTAACTCTGTATACGTCCAAACATGAGCCAAAGAAAGACATAAAGGTGAAGTACCTGCTCTAGGCCAAAGAAAACACAGATCCTCACACTCTCCACATGCACGTGTGTATGCACGTGTGTATGCACGTGTGTATGTGGGGAGTGTGTATGTGGGGAGTGTGTATGTGCGTGTGTATGTGGGGAGTGTGTATGTGCGTGTGTATGTGGGGAGTGTGTATGTGCACACACTCTGTGTATGTGCACACACTATGGAAATCCAGTTATTTCCTCTTAGATTTTAAAACACAGAAGTACGTTGACAAACTTCCTCTTCCTCAGAAGGAATGGAATGCTACAATCACTCATCTCTCCTTTTTTTCTTGTTACACAATTTTCATTTCAATATAATTTACTGGGGGTAATGTTGCATGAGCCTTTTTATTCAGGATTGGAAAATAGTTCCTAAAGAATGGTATGGTTTTATTTAAACTATATTTGGTTTGTTTATCGTCACAGTCTTTTTTTATGTGTGTACTTTTTTATGTGTGTACTTAAAACATCCTGACCTGTAGTGTGTAACGTCAGTGTCTAAAGTGTGTGTCTGTGTGTGTCTGGTCTGTCTCTGCTCCACTGTTTTGACTTGCAAATTGTGGCTGTAGGTTTCAAAGAAGAAGCACTTTTTATTTTCCTGTTGTAAGGAGAAACAAAGTAGATGTAGACCCACTGTAGCTGTGTGCAACGTCTCCTGCTCCCACCACACTTGAGTTTGTTTTAGGCTGAAGCTGATGGCGCAGCTGCACTGTTTAAGCAGAGTGTGTACTGTGTAAGCAGAGTGTGTACTGTGTAAGCAGAGTGTGTACTGTGTAAGCAGAGTGTGTACTGTTTAAGCAAGTAAGTGTTTTGTTTGTGAGCTGCAGAGGAATGAGAGCAGGAAAATATATGTTCATTTATCTTTCTTTACAAGTGCATTATTATGGCCTCAACTCTATTTTTACATTTAAAGTGACTTCATTGTGCGTCTTGTGTGGGGATAAAGGATTGTTCTTAATTCAAAGGTTCTCCACAGGAGTCGATAATCTCCCTGTAATCCTCAGATTAACAGTATGGTCCTGTGACACTGCACAGAGACTATAACAAATATACTATAGAAGTGAGTTTAAATGAAAAGTTGTGTAACCATATGACACATGACATGTAACTACATGTCCATGCAAATGTGAAAACTTCCGACGGGGTAAAAGTAGAGGCTCAGTACAAAGAGGACATTGAGCCGTTTATCTGGAGTCCACTGATAAATTATGACACTTAACTGTGAATACTGCTCCTCTGACTCGTACTTTAAACTATGAGTATTGCACAGTGTATTCGGTTTAATATTTAAACTGGAGTAACAAAGGCCATGTTCAGAGTAGAACCGCACTGCCTTATCTCCATTTCCGGGGTGTTTATTTATAAGATAAGTGCAGTGTAATTACAGTGATCATACTGGCTTAGTTTGTGGGAGAGTTTGCATCAACAGTCACAGGGTGTGTTTTTACAGTCTACATGTTCAGATTGTATCTTAACGTCTCTGTCCCAGACAGTTACAGCAGATAAGTGATGGTTCCACCCTTGGTCTATCACATATGTCACATGTACAGGACATGTGTCTATAACTATAACTACACACTCAATGCACTAGTCTGATTTGATACACTTTCAGTACAGTGCCAGGTCATGTTAGTGTCTTTTATCTGATACGTGTTTGTGCACTAACCTGATGTTAGTGAAGTGTCTTTATCTGATACACATGTAACAGCATTATATACACATCAAAGCAGCGTTTAAGTTAAACATGTTTATTGTTTGCAGAAGATCTGTTAGATACATTACATTTAAGTGTGCTTCTGCTTTTGGTAAAGTCATTTATTGCAATTTTACAAATGTATAATTATAATATCATCTGACTTTTTCACTGAAATCAAAGCCGTCCTGATCATAAAGTCTCCTCTTTGCAGGAGCGTTGGAGGTGTCCCGGGTCAGTCCGTTGGCCTGCTGGTTCAGTTCTATGCTCTTCTGTTTTGGAGGAGCTGTTCTCTCGGGGATTATGCTGGCCGAGCCCCCTGTGGCACCGCTGTCCAACGGAACCAGTGTCCTTCTGGCCACAATTGTCTGGTAATTGTACTTTAGTGTGTACAGCATGAGAAATACCAGAAAAACACCAGCAAGAGAAAACTGTCAAAGAAGAGGAGGAGTTTTCATTTGGAATAATTGTGTTTAGAAGTGTAGGAAAGAAGTACTCAAATCTAGAAAAAAGTTTAATTCATATTTCACATCGTCTTATAGTTCTCAACAACAGCATATTTACTGAAAAACATATGGACACATTTTAACAAACTCATATAGTGTAAAAATTATATAAAAAAACCCACTGTGTCATCAACACCCACAATATTTTAGGTTTTTTATGACCAAATATGCACATCATTTATAATTTACTACAGTTGTCTTTGGTTCCCCCTGCTGGTCACTTTTAGAACGACTGTTTTCATAAATGAGAGCGCCCTCTGCTGTCAAACACTGATATAAACCTAAATATTTATTCAGGGAAAGTTCAATGAGATTATTAGATTCTCAAAAAAAAAAAAAAAAAAAACAACAAAACAAATAACTGCATAGGTCCATTTAAAACATTAAAAACAGGAGCAGGTGTGAGTATAAATGTTTATCACCAGATTATTAAAGTGAGTTTGTAGCACCATTTTATCCAGTTTTACATGTCCTTAAAATGTACCCAAAATAACTAAAAGCTTTTTTCCCGTTTTCAGTTCTAGTTCCAGTTTTTAGACGTAGAAAACTGTTCGATCTTGTATTAAAAGTTCCTGTATCAAAGTTCAACAAACACGTGAGATATTCAGGCCGTGTATCACCGTAGTCCCTTAGAAATACATTTATACAGTGTTGTTCTTCTTTTTTTTAAGTGTTTGCTGATGCGTTTTAACTTCATCACCTGTTATGAAACGGAATCCTGAGTGAAAGAGTGAATCTAAACATTTCTCCATGATCTAGTACAGATAGGAAGGCAGCTTGAGCCATTTCTTTTCTGTAATTCAATGGGATATGAGATTTGTTTCCATAATAAAATGATCATTGTGGTTTTAAACTGTGACATAATTCAGAGATATATATATTTTAAAGGATAAGAGATGTGTTTGTGTGCAGGTACCTCGTGTTCTACTGTCCCGGGGATCTGTTGTACTGCTGCTCCGCCTTACTGCCCCTGCGGCTGGTGCTGTCCGGGATGAAGGAGGTGACCAGAACGTGGAAGGTGCTGGGAGGTGTAACTCAGGCGCATAAGAAGTACAAGGACAGTCTGCTGGTCATGATCGCCATCGGCTGGGCAAGAGGTTTGTTTTACAGCTTCGTTACCTTTTCTGCAAACGGTAACATTGTTTCCATCTTGAGTAACGCGTACAATACATCCACCAGGAGCCGGGGGAGGCCTGATAAGCAAATTTGAACAGCTTGTACGAGGCGTGTGGCAGCCAGAAACGAATGAGCTTCTGAAAATGACCTAGTAAGTGTATTTTAAAAGCAGAATCCTATAAACAATTACATTTACTCCAGTTAATACATTCCAATTTAATATTTATACTGTTTGTAGGATATCACTTGCAGATACAGCAGGAAAAAATGAACATAGTCTTAGATTAATACAGTTTTCTATTATTATTTATCTAATTCGCAGACTAGAATAGAATATCTGTTGTCTAATGGAATTCAGCTTTGTCTCACTACTTCAGAAACGGCACAGAGATGACAAAAATGCTTCTTTCCTGTTCTCTTCTTGTTTAGCCCCACAAAGATCACGCTGATTGGAGCCGTGTTATTCGCTCTGCAGCAGACCCAGTACTTGCCCGTTCAAAAGCACCACTTGATGCTCGTCTATACAGTGTTTCTCGTTGCCAATAAGGTCAGTGAAACAGCCGCTTACACGTTCTATTTACACAGTGTTGAGCTCGCAGAGAAAGGCTCAAGGTTTGTATCTGTTCGATTTTGTTATTATCAAAATTGGACGAACTACAAAAGGTTGCCAATGTAGTTTCTCGCTGTCGTGTTGTAAGTCCTTGTGTCCTCCATCTTGAGTCTTCCAAATGACCTTTCTCTCTTTGGCGTTTTTGAAGTTTGGGCTGTAGTGACTCATATTTCGCTCGTATTACCCGTAGGGCCGGGGCTTTTGCATCATTTTCATCAGCTTGCATCACCCCCTCTTCTCTGGGAAACTTGTGCTCTTGACGGAGACACAGATAAATCTGGCATGTCTTCTTCCCTCCGAGTCTGATCTGTCAAATTAACGCAGAGTCATTTCATCAGATAGCAGAGTTTTGTCCCAGCTCGTGTTTATTAGTTTGCCCCACGGAACTTCATTTAATCCATGCTTTCATTTATTTATGTGCTTTACAAGTAACCAGTAATATTAACAAATGAACCAATTAACTATCAGGGTTTGTGAAAATGCAGTCGTCAGGGAGACAGTCGGAGTTTTCTGTTCTGTTGGTTGTCTCCAGTTATCGGCGAGATTAAAAGTGTGAGTGAAAAATGATCTTCCTGTGCAGAATTTGTGAAATTTGCTTAATAAAGTCGTCCCCATCACCTTTAAAGTCCAGGCCTCCTCCCGCCTTTGAGCCCTGCTGCACCTCCACACTCCAGCACGCTCCCTCCGCTCCTCCAACGCCAACGCCCTGTCCCTCCCCTGCACCTGTCCCCTGCACCTGTCCCCTGCACCTGTCCCCGATCCTGTCTCCAATCCTGTCTCTACTCTTGTCCCTGCTCCTGTCTTCACTCCTCTCTCTGCTCCTGTCTTTACTCCTGTCCCTGCTCTTGTCCCTGCTCTTGTCCCTGCTCTTGTCCCTGCTCCTCTCCCTGCTCCTGTCCCTGCTCCTGTCCCTGCTCCTGTCTCTGCTCCTGTCTTTACTCCTGTCCCCGCTCCCATCTCTGCTCCTCTCCCTGCTCCTCTCCCTGCTCCTGTCCCTGCTCCTGTCCCTGCTCCTGTCCCTGCTCTTGTCCCTGCTCCTGTCTGTACTCCTGTCCCTGCTCCTGTCCCTGCTCTTGTCCCTGCTCCTGTCCCTGCTCCTGTCCCTGCTCCTGTCCCCGCTCTTGTCCCTGCTCCTGTCTGTACTCCTGTCCCTGCTCCTGTCCCTGCTCTTGTCCCCGCTCCCATCTCTGCTCTTGTCCCTGCTCTTGTCCCTGCTCTTGTCCCTGCTCCTGTCCCTGCTCTTGTCCCTGCTCTTGTCCCTGCTCCTGTCCCTGCTCCTGTCCCTGCTCCTGTCCCTCCTCTGCAGGTCCAAGCTCCATTTTTTTTTTAATGTTTACATTTTTTCTCTTTGTGATTTTACTGTTTTTACATTTCTGTATTATTTGTTTGTATTGCTCTTTTCACTGTTTTAATATTTTCTCTGTAAAGCCTCTTTGAGTGTCCTGAAAAGTGCTGTAGAAATCTATTACTATTTTATTTTATTTTATTTCATTTCATTTCATATTATTTTTTTATTTATTAAATTTATTTATTTCATTTATTATTATTATTTTTTTAATTAAATTTATTTATTTCAGTTCATATTATTATTTTTTATTACATTTATTTATTTCATTTCTTCTTCTTATTATTTTTTTATTAAATTTATTTATTTTATTTTTTATTTATTTGTTTTATTTTATTCCATATAGGCCTTCATGAAATGTATAAAGTTACTTATTTATTATTTTCTCATTTTCAGACATATTGTTGACACTTTCTACATTTACTCTTTCTGTTTTGTCTGTTTTTGTTTTCTCGTCTAGTCGAGGATGATGCTGACCGGCTCCTCCGCCTCCCCCTTCGCTCCCATCGAGTCCATCATTTACAAAACACTTTTCATCGGCTCCTCCCCTTACGCCGCCCTCACCGACGACCTGCAGGACTCGTGCACGGACCGAGACGCCTCCGCCTCCTCCGGCGACAGGGGGCCTGTGAAAAAGCGCACGGCGGCCTCTCAAAACAACGGGAAAAACGGGTCGCTCCAAGCCAAAGACCAGCCGGAGAACGCGGACACGGGACGTAGCAAGAAGTCCGATTAGTCACTGTTTGCCTGTGGCCCCTGTTCAGCTCCTAGTCGGGCTCGGGGGCCATTTGTGATTCACTCGTCAGGGGTCATTTGAACTTCTCCTCAGCCTTTACTTGTTTTTACCAAATGAAGCTTTAGCTGGTTTGTCTGTTCCTAACCGTGGGGTATGAGAACATTTATGACGCACTCTTTCACTTCTTTTATTTCATTTGTTCATCTTAAGGAGATAATGTAGCAGAAAATCCATTTGTATATTTATATTTATGTTTAAAGTGCTGTTTTTTCAGGGCTTTTATGAAATGAAGTGTGAGGTTTTGGGAACAGTGCGTCTGATTCTGATCTATGAGCGAGTGAATGTCTTTCTGCTTTTTGTAAATGCTCGATTTCTTACAGAGGAAAATATTTGAAACATGAGATTATATTATATCAGATGTTTTATTCTATTTATACAGTTCTATCTGCACTTTTGAGTGTGTGACATTTCCAAAGGAAGACATGTTAGTGTTTTCTGTTTCTTCATTCGATGCTTTGAATTACAATTGAAAGCATAAGAATAAAACTCTTCCACAAACACGTTCAGTGGTTCTGCATCACTGTCTTTGATTTGGAGAATCTGAGCTGCCCAGAGTAAATAAATATGGAAATATGAGAACTCTTTAATTGCAGAAATAGGCTCCAGACAAGAAAAAAAAGCTTGAGCATGAGACAAAAATGAACTTGTAAGTCTAGGTTTGTTCAGTTACAGTGTTATATGAACCTTAGTGTTATATAAACCTTATTATTCCTATAAAAAACTGTTTTGATTTTGTATAATGTTATTTAATATCGAGTTGTTTTTTGCCTTTAGAGGATTTGAATTTACAGTTGAGCTAAAGTCAAACAGGCTGCGCCCACAAACCCACAGTTAAATATCACTCAGGACTTCAAACCTGTAACTTCACAAATGTACGAGTAATAATAATGTAACGTGGCTGATAATTACCTAATGCCTGACGTACACATTCAGCGCAGTACAGATAATAATAATAAAGCTATAACTCCAAAGCACTGGTGTGTTCAGAGGAAGCCTCCACAGACTGAACGTTGCATCAGTCTAACATCAGCACCTGATTGATACCTCAGCCTCTTTAAAAAGCTGCTGGAAGGAGATCCTCCAAATCCTCCCCAATTCTCATCCATGTTACCAAAGACGGAAGAGAATACTCCAGTGAATACAAATTAACAACAGACGGTGTCAACAAGAAGAGAGGCGCTCAAAGGCGATCAAACGCTGCTCTGTTTTAGCCCCATGTCTCTGCTTTACCTCGGCTCTGTTTAGAAGACATCTGCATGTCAGTCAAAGCCGTCAAATACACACCGAAGCCCACGTTTTGTGTAAGTGTGGAGCTGTGGACAAATGTTCTTCCTCCTGTGAAGTGACTCTAGCTCCAAATGATCACACATTCTGCACATTCTACACATTCTGCACATTCTACACATTCTACACACTGAAGGTACAATCAGGGACTCTTCCATTTAATCAATAATTATGCCTTTTATAAGCTATTTATTAATTCCTCTGTAGTTTAAATGTTTAATGCAGTGTATGTTTTAAAGGCGGTGTATAGTTTGTCTTGTTAACCTAGAACATGGATGGGTTTACTTTAATCTATATTTATTTTGTGTTTCACTCAGGTTTGATGACGCGTCACAATAAACAGACGCCTAAACCTCTAAAGTTTGGGTGAGATACATAAATCTATAAAATAATACAGTTTATTTATGTATTTAATATTTTATTCTGAGAGCTGATTTACAACTATTGATGTTTTTGCCCCTAGTGCCGTTTGCAGGACTGGAGGTTGACCACTTGGTGGCGTAAGGAGGCACAGTCTGTGATGGCCTGATGCCTGAGAAGCTGACAGGCTGGAGAGCAGCTGCAGGCAACAAGGAGCAGGGGCAGGAGGAGACCTGACGCACAGCCAATAGCAGCACTAGCATGTGTGTGTCATTATAAAGTAGGCTGTGTCAAACCCACTGACTGTCCCTTTGGTTTATAAGGTCATGGCTCTGGATCTGGTGCATCTCCATCCGCAAAACAGCGCCATTTTAAACACCAGTCAATCAAACATACTCCTGTTTGTGGACATATGTGGGGACTTTTATGTGACACACACAAACACACACATATGCACACATGCACACAATATACAAACACACACACACACACACACACACACATATGCACGCATACACACAATATACAAACATACACACACACACAGACACACAAATATGCACACATACACACAATATACAAACATACACACACATGCACACACACCCCCACACATGGACACTCACACACACACACACACACGCACCCCCCCCCCCCCCACACACAATATACAAACATACACACACACAGACACACACATATGCACACATACACACAATATACAAACATACACATACACACAGACACCCCCCACACACACACACATACACCCCCACAGACACACACACACCCCCACAAACACACATATGCACACAATATACACACATATACACACACATGCACACTCCCACACGCACACACATGCACACATATACATACACACACATGCACACACACCCCCACACACACCGACACACCCCCACACACCAACACACCCACCCACACACACACACACACGCACACCCCCCCCACACACACTGGCACAACAGTCATGTGACCTCACACACACAGACACACCCCCACCCACATGAGCACACCCCCCCCCCCCCACACACACACCCCACACCCCCCCCCCCACACACACACATACACACACCCCCACACACACAGGAGTCATGTGACCTCACACTCACACACACACATGCACTCACACACACACCCCCACACACTCACACACAGACACATGCACACACAGACACACACACCCCCACATACACATGCACACACACACCCCGACACACCCCCTCACACACACACACACACCCACATGCACACACACACAGGAGTCATGTGACTTCACAAATCGCTCTAACTTGATCCTTGCTGATCTCCTCCAGGAGGAACCAGAGCCTGGTCTGCACTTTTCACACGTCTTTGTGCGATGTGTTTATTTAAACTAGACACAAGTGTCTAGTGTTGGTACTTAACACATGGCACACAGCAGCGTAAACACCTTATCTGTGTGTTGTGTATGTTGGAACGACAACTCCGACCCTTGGCTTACCTCTGGTTGTTGTTGCTGTGTACACAGACCTGTGGAGACTGCAGAGAAAAGTGCCTCAGCTTTTCTTTAAAAACTCTAATTGACTGGAGTCAAAACATCACCTAAACTGAGACGACGCTGGAATCAGCCGTGACATCACTGTGACATCACTGTGACATCACTGTGACATCACTGTGACATCACTGTGACCTGTGTTTTGTTCTTCATATCTCTGGGAATTAACACTACAAGCATCATATTATAAATGCAGAAATGATAAAGTGTAGAGGACGATAGTGTAACGTACTCCTGTGTGATTTCAGAAATAATGATTATTTCAAAGTTTAGCTGAATGTCTTTGTGGCTGATGAAATCCAAGAGCTCATTAGCTCTCAAGTGAGATGAAAGAAAAGGCGAGATCGGTGTGTGACCACACAGGAAACACAGGGCAAGAAATTAATGTCTTTTTTTAGTTTTGAACTGTGCTGTATCCAGAGATGTAACAATACACAAATATCACAGTACAAGTACAACTGTACTCACCTCACTGTAGTTTATTTACTATATTTTTCCTGGTATATTTACTGTGATACTGAGGGGACACCACTTTCTGTTCTGTCCTTTTATTATGTTGTGTACAGCTGTGGTCCAGTGGGACATGGGTTTGTTCAGGTTGTGTGTGGCACAGATCTAGTGTTTATGTTTGTTCACTTTGAATAGTTTTATATTATTGTGTCACTTCTTGTCGTCATTAGAAATACCGTATTGTTTTGTTGTCATAGTTTCGACCTGGTACGGACCTGTTTTAGGTTTTAGACCTGGTTTAGATCTGGAGATACTCAGAAAGCAAATTATTCTTATGTGGTACTTTGTGAGAAAAGCCTGACAAGCACTGATCTACAAAATGAAATAATCTGGTGGGACTTCCTGGTTGTAGAGTGTGGAAAATATCAAACTTCTAACATCTCGTTGGTGAAGATGTTTATTCGAGTTCTGGACGTGAAGAGCAGCTGCAAGGAAACTGTCAAAAAGTGGAGTACTGTGGTGTGTCTGTGGAGCCGTCCTTCAAAAGAAAAAAACAAGCAAATCATTTTACAAGTGCGGACTATTTTCAAACACATAAATAACAGTCTGGATCGCCGCAATCAGAAAGTGGATGTTTAGAGGAAAGCCATTCTGTTGAACTGTTGCCATTTTGTCTGTTTAAGGACGACTGCTGTTGTGTTGTTGTTATTTTTTTTAGAAAATGGGCTGTAAAAGTACATTTCAAGATGCCACTTTGGAGTGTCGACATCTAGAGTTTTACATAAAATACTAAAAAAAAAAAAAAAAAGAACGTCTTATGGGACTGATTTGAGCCAACGTTAAAGGTGCAGTAGCTTCTCTGTTGAAGACTTTATAATAATATTGTTGCTTTGTTTGTGTAATATTCCACAGTTTTAGTGCAGTATTAAACTTGTCTTACCTTTATTAAGATTAAGAAGTAATTTGTAACTTCGCTTAATGCCATACTGTGGAATATTAAGGTCAAAACCATCACATCTCCATGGAGAAATGCAATGTTTTCCACTTTACCAGAATAGTTACATAAGCACCTTTAATTCCACTTCATCGTTACTTCACAGTATTTTAGTAGTAGAAGTAGTAAAGTACTGTGTGTAAGTCTAAATAATAGTTATCTGTACTTTACTTAACACAATTTTAAAGCAGATATTTACCTTTACTTACCAGTACTTTTACTACATTTGAGAGCAGTGTCTGTACTTTTACCCCACTACATTTTTGAACAGGGCTGAAAAGTAGAAGTAGAAGTATTTTTTATACATTTCTGAGACCTGCTGATAAGTCTGAGGTTTATTTTTAACCCTTTTTTTGGGGTATTTTGAACAAACAGAAATATACAAAGAAAAACAGCCAAAATTCAGCTCAAATCTTTATCAAAACCAGTACATTTGAAGCTTCGTTAGGTCTCTTGAAGTACATATTAAATTGGTGCTTTAATGCTTTTTCATGTGATACTTTTGCTTGAATATTTCCTTGCTTAAGTAACAACATTGAGTGCTTCTTCCACCGCTGCTCGGGCTTAATTATTGCGAGGTTCTTGGACGTACAAACTCTGCTTTGAATAGTCCTTGCTGTTGGGTTTCTCTCCGGTTTGAGCCGGAGCTGCATCGACATGAAGCAGCCTCAGACTTTTGAGTTTCTGTGGTGAAGGTTCTCCTCTGCTCAGGCTCTCGTATTGATTTGCACCTTGCAGAAATAAGGTTTGCGCCGATCCTTTGTCCCTGCTTCATATCTGTGTCTCCTGAGCAGAGCCTGGCTGTCCAGTCGTTGGTACATGGTGTGCTCCTGTCACTCCCCCTCCTCTTCTCCTCCTCCTCCTCCTTCTCTCCCTTTCTTCTTTCACTGAGGAAGCAGATGGCGTTTAGTGTTGGTCCTTCTTTTTTTTAGAAGGTATTCTTAGCTTGTGTGTGTATGGCTGACCTTGCTTTAGGGGCTTTTAGCTTTTGGAGCGACCATGCTAGATATTTCTGCAAACCGTGGATCATGTGACAAGGTGGTGTGGTCCTGCAACTATTTCACATTTTCCTCCTTCCAATGCCGCTTTATTTGCCTCAGATTTTGTCCCTCACGCCCCTGCATCTGCATCTCCGTCCCCGCTCCGTCGCGCTCATCCTGGGGGACCTTTATTTCACCATGATGGCCCCTCCCATGTATGCAAAGCAGGTGTCAAGCAGGACAAGGAGGACAGCGGCAATACCTCACAAAGAGAGTGACAGGGTCTAGGGGGCAGGATAAAAAAAACAACTCATCTGGGCTCCTAGATGCACGCGTGGCCCCGTGGGTTGGGCCATGGCTGGGGGACTACAGGGCGACATGAGGAGAAAGGAGCTGGAGCTGTCTGTCTGTCTGTCATTAGTATTCCAGCAGGAGGCTCTCTTCCCGGCCAGACATCTGAGCAGAGCAGCCGCAGCAGATAAAGAAGAAGCCATTAATCCATAGAAGATTACCACCACTGATACTTTATCCCACTGTAATACAGCAATGGAACTACTAGACTCGTTCCATTTACAATAGCGTCAATAGTCAGAAAGGTACGAGGAAAGGAGGGGGCTCACCTTGCGGACACATGGGAAGATGGCACACACACACACACACACACACACACACACACACGTTTAAATCCAGCCAGATTTACCTCCCGTGATTTTGAATTCTTATGATAAAAGCAGTCCAGCAGTGGTCAAGTCTGAATAGATGTGTGGTCCTCCTCTTTTTTGAATTCAGAGCACCCCCTGAATCAAATCACCACAGATGGTCACTGTTTCTTTTATATCGGAAATCCAAGTTTGTCCAAGGAACAGCTGGTTGGACTCTGCGCCATGCTGAGGCTTGTTTCAGACTAATGTGCTTAACAAAAGTGTTTGAATGCTTGTGTGATTCTGATTAGCATCTCGCCAAAATGCTAAAGAAAAGGCATCTCACGTCTAATGAAAGCTGTACCGCTACTGATGTTAAATCGTCTTCCAGGTGTCTACAACGATCACTTTTTATGGACAACTGAGAAGAATGAGTGTGAAATCATGCGAGGTGTTTAACTAAATGTGATTTCATGTGTTAGATTACAAGGTTTGAAGACAAAGAAATAACCGGAGGAGCAGATCTACAGTATCTTCACATTGCAAAAAAAGGCTGGTTTTCACATGAGACGCTTTCTGCAAGATGATATCAACCCAGGCGAGGAGGAGAAGAGAAGAGAAGAGAAGATAGGCCACTGCACGGTAGGAGGAGCCAGAGAGAAGCGACACAAAGAAGAAAGGTGTTTTTGCTGCAGACATGGGGAGAGATGAAGGTGCAGGGTGGAACGGGAGCGGAATCTGCCCCGCCGGTACAGTGCCGAGCTCATGTGTCCTGTAAAAATCCAATCCTTCAGACTTGGCAGATAGTGTTACCATGAGAACAGCAGTGGGGTTATTGTAAGCAGAGGGAGGAAGTGAAGAGGAGAGAAAGGCCAAGCTCGCTCCAACAACCCATCTGTTCCTGTCCAGCTTAGCCTGGCTCAGAGCGCAACCTGCAGCTGGAGAGGAATGCACATGTCAAACAGGAAGACGAGCAGGGTAAGGAGGCCAAGAGCTGACCTCCTGTGATCACCATCCAGAGACTTGCAACTTGAGCTTCTGTTGGAGGCTCTAGTCTTTTGGAAATTTGAGGGGAATAAATAACACTTGTTTATTTTCAACGTGGAGCTTCCCACCTTCGCAGAACCGAACGAGCGAATCAAAGCTGTTCCTCTAACAATAGACTGTTCTTTGTAGTAGCTCAATATAGCATTAGCACGTCGCTCATGTTTCAGTTTAAAGGAACAAACACTATAACGGTATACACACAACGAGCTATTAAAAAAAACAACAACAAAATACAGTGAGGCACCAGACTAAGGAATGTTTTGAAAGAATTAGAGCAATTTTGAAAAACAAATAAGTACTTCACTCACCAACACCACCGAGGATTAGTCTGAAATCCTCTTCTGAGATTGAAGGCCGTCGACGCTGAATGGGAAAAGCGAGTATCTTTACTCACAAAATATGTGTTCTTCTTCTACCATTTTCAAGACCAAGGTCGCAGTTTGGATAAGTTTTAACGCAACTGTGTAACAGCCTAGAACATAGGGTAGAGTAGAAGTATTACAGTATACTTTTTTAATGCTCAGGTTACTACAGCACAAGTGCACTACAAAGTACACTACAGCACAAGTACTACACAGTACACTACACAGTACACTACACAGTACACTACACAGTACACTACAGCACAAGTACACTACAAAGTACACTACAGCACAAGTACACTGCACAGTACACTACACAGTACACTACAGCACAAGTACACTACAAAGTACACTACAGCACAAGTTCTACACATTACACTACACAGTACAGTATGCTACACAGTACACTGCAGCACAAGTACACTACACAGTACACTACACAGTACACTACACAGTACACTACAGCACAAGTACACTACACAGTACACTACAGCACAAGTACACTACACAGTACACTACACAGTACACTACACAGTACACTACAGCACAAGTACACTACACTACACAGTACACTACACAGTACACTACAGGACAAGTACACTACACAGTACACTACAGCACAAGTACACTATACAGTACACTACACAGTATACTGCACAGTACAATACACAGTACTCTATACAGTACACTACAGGACAGGTACACTACACAGTACACTAGAACACAAGTACACTATACAGTACACTACACAATACACTACATTGTATACTGCACAGTACACTACACAGTATAATGCACAGTACACTACACATGATTGTTTGTTCAGACTATGACACATACTGTTGTACATATCTTTCACATAAGGGACAGGTGTTTCTAATCGACAAACATATCAAAGCCTTTTTGCACCAGAGTGATGCAACGTCAGATGAATAACAGACCTGTGGGTTTGGTTTTCTGAACAGCACCTCTGTCTCTTAAGAGTGTGAGTGACACAGTTACTAAGACAACACACCGGTGTCTGTCCCGTTCATCTGGGACTCTTCATGCACCTCCAGTCTGACTTACAGGAAGCAACTCGCACTGAAGCACAAACCAAATGCATGTATTATTAACAGAGGTGAGAAGTACTAAGTTACATTCACACTTTGCTATTTGAATACCCATTTCACGTATCTAAAGCGCAGTTTGTGTAAGAGAATGAAAACGCTACTAGCTACTACCATATTCAACCTGCTTTTTCTGTTTTTTTAAATTCCATAAGTCGTGAAGTTCTTTAATGATCCCATCTTCTGAGTGATCTAGCTTCTGTGATCTCCAAGGACCACGTTCCATTCCCCATTGCTCCATGACCTCTACGAATAAATGAAGGTCCGATCATTTTATAGAGAGATGGAAACAGATGGAAGCCACTGCGAGCTCTGGAGACCGCAGTCCTCAATACTCCATCTTCACTGTCATTACCAGACCTGAAAAGACCTCCAGAGATGTATTACCTGGCAACGTACGTCTCGTCTACAAGTTGAATTGTTTTGCGGAAAGAACAGTCTGTTTCTGTACTAAAATTATATGTATATATGAATATCACGCTGCTTTACTGCTTATTTTAAACGCATCAGACGTCAGAAATGGATGGAGATGTCATGTAAAGGAAAAAGAAACCTCCTCCGGGAAAGGGTTAATACGCTCTCCATGGAGGGGGAAGTAGTTGTGCATAATTTCCTGCAGTTATGGGCGCTTGTGAGGCTGTACAATCTCTTCCTCTTTAAAATGATCTCTGTACACGGTATTGGATTGTATGTCTCCACCTCCACACATTCATTGATTTCTTCTGGCTAGATACTTCGTGGGCAACTGAGCTTTGGAGCGCTCTTCTTTCATCAGGAAATTGCCCCAGCTCAGCAGCTTACACCAGTGTTTCGGAGGTGGTGTCCTGTCCCCCTGCAGCACTTTGAATAGCCATTCCCACAGTTCAGCTTATCCGGATGTGGCCGCGCTGGTCTGGGCAGGATGTGGTCGCGCTGGTCTTGTTGTACTACACGAGTATACTACTTTTTTAAAGAATGTAGACGCTGACTATTCCCCAAAAAAACGTCTTTGTAAAACTGCATCATCGACTCTAATCTCGTGAGGGAGTAAAACGTGTTGTATTTTGTCCGGGGAGCACCACCTGCCATCAGCACATCTTTTGAGTCACAGCCTGATCTTCCCTCTACCCCATAATCTCATCTTTGTCCCACATTGCACCTACTGGATTCTTTTACTCATTCTGTTCCTCTTAAGCCGGGAACATCTCGGCCTGGCTTTAAGATCAGGAAATGAAAGCACATCTCAGTACTTGGCCGAGTGAAGAACCATTCTTCCTTAAACAGTGTATGATACAGGGACTATACAACACACGGAGCACCTCTGTTTCTATGCAAGGTAGAGCTCGTTCCTATTGGTGCGCGGCTTTTCCCGAAGAGTAAAGCTCCCCGTGAATGATATGGCCTGTCCGTGTTGACAGGCGGCAGATAAGAAAGTGCCCTCAGGTATTAGTTGCCATTCCTTTCTACTCCAAATCTTATTTTTCCTTCCTCCTCAACAGAGCACCTTTACTCCTTTTTTCAGATGAATAGAAAAATTTCACAACAACAAAGCCTTCCACTCTCATTAAGTCTGCCGCTAAAGCCAAACGCCACACAGAAGCACAGAATCTGAGGCCGATGAGTAATCCCCCGCTCAATCTAGAAACTGGCACAGAATTTCAAATGTTCGCAATAAGAGGGAAAGAAGGAAGTGAAGGACACATCCTCTGGCACTGCGAGAGGAACACATAAACACAGCATTCGAACTGGAATAAACGAGTTATTGACTGTTTAGTTTGCTTCAACGCCTTTTATCTTCTGCGGGGGGAATACTCTGCTAAATATTTTTGGGACAAACATAGCTCTAGATCGTCTGCAAGAAAGAGGACGCTGTTACACCTCTTGGAAAGTGAGATTTTAAACGTTAGAATGCTGCATTGTGTGAAGAAAAAAACGAGTTAGTGGAAGTGGCAGCCCAAATAACAGGACTTCTGCAGCATACCTCACCAGAACGCTATGGTCTGTCTGGGCTGGAGGAGCAGTGTGTTGGTAAAATGGTTTAGCTTCTGCTCTCTTTGTAAATATGAAGTTGGAGCACAGCGATGAGTCAGCTTTTCTTCATGCTGAGGGATGACTCATTCATCATGGCCGCCAGCTGTGTCCAGAGCTGGGCTGGTGGGCTCAGAGGTCATTCAGGAGAGGATGGTGAATTCTCCTGCTGTCTCCTCAGGTTTAGATTATAACAGTGATTTAAGTGACATCTCGGGCTGAAGCTGAGCCACGCGTTCAACCGGCTAAATCTTCCTCATGTCAACAGAAGCAGCAGAATTAGCAGCCACCTCAGCCTCATACTGTATATAAACTACTATACTACTATGCACACGACTCCGCCTTCATCATGTCCACGTCTTAATACCAGAGCTTGGATTATTAGCTAGGCATTATTATTCGTAAATCTATTTGCAAGATGAAATATATCAAGGAAAATCAGTTCTGGAAAGTGGAAAAACATACAAACATTAAACATATCACTGACAAAAACACAACGCAGTACTTCGATTAAGGTTTGACGCCCTCTGCTGTCAACAGTGGGGAGTGAAGCATTTTAGAACGACTTTAGCGGCACGGTTTTTGTTAATTTGATGCTAGCGGATACATTCTTCGGCCTGAACATACTGTAATTTACGCTTGGAATGTTATGCAGTAGGACTATTTGGTTTTACTTTACTACTTCACGGAAACAAGATTACTTAAAGCGCTCGTATTACGCTATTATCTGATGTACAGTATGTTAAAATGTTGTTTCCTCGTCACAAACTCACCTGGAAATGTGTTTTGTTTCATTCACACAAACCCAGTTCTTCTCTCACACTGTAAACACTCTGTTCCACCTTGTGATGTCACACGGTAAAGCAGGAAGTGGTCCACTGTGTTTTTAAACTTCACACACCTTCATTTCTAGAATCATGTGGATAATTTCAGCCCTGGGATTGCCAATCTCTGCTAAACAAAAGATAAATGGTAGATGTTAACTTGAAAACTACCACTACGTGACATCACAAGGTGGAACAGAGCATTTTGAGCTTTGGAGATGTGCACATGGATTACTCAAACACGTGTGAATGAAACAAAACACAACTCCAGGTCTGTTTTTGAGGAGGAAACAGGATTATAACATGACTCAAAGCTCACACGAGTCAGTTTTCTGGTGGAGAGTTTGGCGCCCCCTGTGGTTTGGAGTGGTAAATCTGCTCACACCCAGAATCATGTTTTCCAAAGTGCTTTTATCAGTAGAAAAACCTGTAATGGAATGAATGTAAGAGTGATACAGCACATGTAATGCCTGTCTGTCTATACTGTGGAATATTCTCTCCATGGAAACAAACAGGTGGCATACCCTCCATCAGGAAAAATACATGGTGCATCTTTGATAAACAAACATGAACAACAGTAAATTATCACATCAGTTTTAGTAGAAAAACACTGCAAACTATATTTCATAATTTACAGCCTTGTAGAATATCCCTGCCTCCAGCCCTGGTTGAAAAGACATAAAAATAAGAAAAGCAATGGGCAGAAGAAGAGAAGAAAGAAAATATTCGGGAATATGAGGAGAGCTGGAGAGAGTCGAGTAAGAATCACAGGGGCATCAAGTGACCTCCTCCTTCACCATTGTTCAGGAACATAAGAGCCAGGCTGGCTAGAGGCCACCAGAGGGGTAGAATACATTAGGAACCAGCCACTGAGAGGTAGACAGGGAAAGGGAGAGGAGTGAGACTGGAGCAGGGTTAGGCTAAGTGCTTTTCATGTTCTGCAAACATCAACACGGGCCAGACTCTAGGCTTATGTTTGCTTTGCTTTGAAATCTTCAGTGGTTATACATGAAGATTTTAGAAGTTATGTTTCTTTTTACTGAATAAAAGCAGCCATATTGAGAAGAGAAGCAAGACACAAAAGGAAGTGCTGCAAGAGCCAGAGACCATGGTTTACGCTGCAGTTGCCTTTGTTCTCATCTGAACGTCTGAATGAACCATATTTCCATCACTGTTGTTCATGATGATGATTGGACGCTTTAAATTATAGCTTGCTTTCTGACTTTCTGTAATCTGCCAGTGTGCTCTTTCTCATTGAGCCGTTCGCCAATTTCAACACGGCTAATCTCCAACTGAATTGTCTGAATAGTTGTTCGCTGCCCTCACCCGAGTAGAAGCCGCATGACGCCAGGGTGAAAAAAAACACAGAGCAGGAAGGATTGCCTCAGAGACTGCACACCAAGACAACCATCTGCTGTGAGAAAAACACCATCCTGTTTTACCGGTTCTCCTCTGCAGGCCTCCATGGAACCACGTGTGTACTGTTAACAGCAGAACCTGGAGGTGCCACACTATAGCTGCGTTATGAAATGATCTGCTCAGGAAAAGCTTTTGAAAAGCTGTGAATTACGTTTGAAGATCACCAGAGAACATTTAGTATCAACAACATGACTAAAATGCTACTTACATTTCTGCCACTTCCTGAGATGTTTTTGTGACATCTGGAAGTTTCATTAACCTTGCAGATCTTGCTTTTATTCAGTTGTGTGCATTCTTGTTATTGGCGAACTTGCATCTCCGTAGATGACTTGTAACTTGGCATCTGTCGTCTAAACAATGGTTTTGAAACTGTGACGGTTTGACAGCAGTGAAGTCATTTTCAGTCTGAAGTCTCTGTGTGGATCTAACAGATTTAATTTCTCACTTGACTAGGAAGTACTTCACACATGTGTCCTGTGCTCAGGTCTTTGGCTCCTGTGCCTCACAGAATAGACTTTAAAGCAGCTCTGCTTGTGTACAAGTCTCTCCATGGCCTAGCGCCAAAGTACATCTCTCACATGTCAGTGCCATATGAACCATCTCACACTCTGAGGACTTCAGGGACCGGCCTCCTGCTGGTGCCAGAGTCAGGACTAAACATGGAGAATCAGCATTTCAGTTTTATGCAGCTAAAACCTGGAACAGTTTTCCTGAAGATGTGAGACAGGCCTCGACTTTGACAATGTTTAAATCCAGGGTCCAAATGGTTCTGTTTAGCTGCATGTGACTGAAAGGTTTTTATCCTGCACTCTTCTGTTTTAATGTTCATTTTACGATGATTATTTATGTTTTTGTTTTTTTTAATTTTCTTATTCTGTAAAGCACTTTGAATTACTTTGTGTACAGATTGTGCTGTACAAATAAACTTGCTTTGCCTTGACCAAGTTTTTGTACCATAGCCCTTCATTTCTGAGTTTTATTGCCCCCTTCATCCGTCTTTTCTTCTTGGTTAAAATCTGCACCTCACTGTCTTTAAACGAGTACTTTATGACTTTAAGACGAAGGTGGACGTCCGATTGTAAACTTGAGTTTCATTACTTTCTGCGTTGTCTTTCCTTCTGACTTTGTGGACACCTCTTGCTTTGTATTTCCATTTTTTTGTTTTTGTTTCTTGGTCTTCATCTCAATGGGGTCACGCAGGGGTCAAACCTTCCAGCAGAAGCATTCAATGATGGCAAAATATTTTAGAACCAAATGTCTGTAACTTTCCACCACACCAACCCTATGACTGCTTGAATATTCATCTTGACAACGTTCTAAATAAGTTCCCTAAACACATAGTTATGAGTTCACCATCTCTAGCCGTGCACCCCTCCCTCTTCACCACAGCAGAGTCCGGCCTGTGGCTCTGGTCTCTGTCTCTCGGAGGCACAGCTCATCTTTTATGATAAATCCGGGACAGATGATAATGATGACAGATATGACTGAACCAAGGTAAGCACTATTACAGAGCGCTGATGGAGGAGCGGCAGCGCGGCCCGCCTGTTTATCCTGTGTCCCCCGTGTGCCGTGCCAGTCTGCAGTCTCTGTGCCGACGAGGGTCATTAGCCACTGGAAGGTCAGTGGTGTTAAGCAGTATGCACTTTACACCTGATAATTCAACAGCTTAATGACATTTGCCTTGCATCTTATGGCCGTCCACACAGGATGTTCACTCAGCCTAAAATAGAGCAGGAGCGTTTCAACAACCTGTGGAGAACAAAGTGAAATCCACCTCAGTTCCTGGTGAATATGTTTTTAGCTGATATTATGTGATACTCATGCACTAAACACAACGCTCTACTCAACTTTTGACTCGTGGATGTTTCATTGTTTCATTTTCTGCTTCAACTGAAATACATTTCAACAGTTTTAAGTTTCATTTTATTTTTCAATTTTATTATTATTATTATTTTTATTTGATTTTTTTTTTTTTTTTTTTTTTACAAAAAATAAAAGTTGACCTTAAAGGTGTACTATGTAACTTCTCAAAAGGGGAGTCCACCATCTGCTTGTCTCCATGGCGATGTGATTTCAATGCCTTGAATATTCCACAGGCTTGAAGCTTGTATCTTGCATTCATTAAATTACAGGTGTTTTATGGCTAAAATACTCTATTTATCTTTATTATCTCTGTCTGTCTCTAACTATGGATCATGTGTCAGCACTTTTTTTATCACCTCTCCACAGATCTCACCTGTAACTTGGCCTGGTGGCGTCACTCACTGATCTTCATGAAGATAAGTTTAATGCCATACTGTGGAGCTTTCACAGCAAATAGGTGTTAGAGCCTCTACTAGAAAAGTTCCATAGTGCTCCTTTCATAAACATCAGGTCACATGTCTCCTGTTTTCTCGTGTCTGGTTCGTCTCCTTTTAGGACAGATATGAACATGAGGGAAACAGTGTCAGAATCTGACACTCAAACCCAGAAGTGAACCCGGGTCATGTCTCCTGCAGCTTAGAGTCTGGTCAGGGAGGATAAGCAGATCCTGTGTCAGAGTTTGAAGATAGTCTCACCTGAGGCAGGTAAACTCATGAGAGACGCAACAGGAAAGGCCTCTCTTAAAAGTGCCGTACCTGAGCTTTACTGTCTTAAAAAAACAGAACTAGTTTCTTTTAAACAGTTTGTAGTGGTTCAAAGTTATTCCTCACTTACCTTATGCATCCTGAGCATGTAAGCACTTTTTACAAGTTTCCAGAGTTCTGTCGTTAAGGTGATGCTAACAACAACTAGCATGTTAACCGCAAACTTCCTGATTATTGGACAATACACGTGATGGTGAGATGCAGATTAAACACAGATGATTTATTTTGACCTCAGGCCCTGATTATACAGTATACAGGCTCTATCTCCTGAGGAGACTCAGGTCTTTTGGAGTGAGAGGGCCACTCCTGAAGACCTTCTATGACTCTGTGGTGACATCATCCTGTACGGTGTGGTCTGCTGGAACAGCAGCATCACAGAGAGGGAGAGGAAGAAGCTGGACAAGGTCATCAAGACGTCCAGGTCCGTCCTGGGCTGTCCTCTGGACTCAGTGCAGGAGGTGGGGGACAGGAGGGTCCTGGCTAAGGTCATTTCTATGCTGGGCCATGAGTCTCACCCCCTGCAGGACGCTCTGTCTGCCCTGGAGAGCAGCTTCAGTGACTGATTCACCCTCGTTGTGTGAAGGAGGTTTCAGGTCTTTCCTTCCTGCTGCTGTCAGACTGTACAATGAACACAGTTAACACTGAACATGTGTCATTCAACCACACCCATGTGCAATACTCAAGTCACTTTACAGAGATGTTATATTAGAGTCTATTTTTAGTTTATTTTTAAGTCTATTTTTTTTTTATTATTATTTTAAGCTATTTATCTATTATCTTGTTTTATTGCATGTACCATTTTTCTTCTGTTATTTAACTGTGCGGTGCAACACTGGAATTTCCCCACTGTGGGACTAATAAAGGCAGATCTTATCTTATCTTATCTTATCTTATATCTGCACTGGGACAGGACACACTTTGCTCAAATACATGTAAAACGTTTGGGTTTGGCCCTTTAAGCCTTGGTCTTATTTTGATAAATGTGAGTATTTTCTAGCACAAGTACATCATTGAAATAGCTGCTTAGAAAATACAGTTTCAGGCCTTTAAGCGTTTATCTTTCTAAGGAGACGTGCAGTATGTGCCGCTGCATTACTGTAACAGGTCTGAGAGAAATATCTGTTGGTGTGAAAGTGTTTCTCAGGCTCAGTCTCAGTCAGCTGCACCAGTGTCTTTATAAAACCAGACACATGGAGATTTAAGGTAATGTTACTTCTGGTCATTCGTACATTTTGAAAATATATGATTATGTTATTTAAAAATGTTATAAAAAGATGTTCATTGGCTCTTGGATTCACATATGTCTCATTTGATCTAAAATAGTTGTAGTTGTACTGAATCTGTGTGTGACGTATTGTGTGACACTGGCCCCGTCTGGATACTTCATGGACTGGATACTTCATGGACTGGATACTTCATGGTCTGGATACTTCATGGACTGGATACTTCATGGACTGGATACTTCATGGTCTGGATACTTCATGGACTGGATACTTCATGGACTGGATACTTCATGGACTGGATACTTCATGGACTGGATACTTCACGGACTGGATACTTCACGGACTGGATACTTCACGGACTGGATACTTCACGGACTGGATACTTCACGGACTGGATACTTCACGGACTGGATACATCACGGACTGGATACTTCACGGACTGGATACTTCACGGACTGGATACTTCACGGATTGGATACTTCACGGACTGGATACTTCACGGACTGGATACTTCACGGACTGGATACTTCACGGACTGGATACTTCACGGACTGGATACATCACGGACTGGATACTTCACGGACTGGATACTTCACGGATTGGATACTTCACGGACTGGATACTTCACGGACTGGATACTTCACGGACTGGATACATCACGGACTGGATACTTCACGGACTGGATACTTCACGGACTGGATACATCATGGACTGGATACTTCATGGACTGGATACTTCATGAACTGGATACTTCATGGACTGGATACTTCATGGATTGGATACATCATGGACTGGATACTTCATGGACTGGATACTTCATGGACTGGATACTTCATGGGCTGGATACTTCATGGACTGGATACTTCATGGACTGGATACTTCATGGACTGGATACTTCATGGACTGGATACTTCATGGACTGGATATTTCATGGACTGGATACATCATGGACTGGATACTTCACGGACTGGATACTTCACGGACTGGATACTTCATGGTCTGGATACTTCACGGTCTGGATACATCATGGACTGGATACATCATGGACTGGATACTTCATGGACTGGATACTTCATGGACTGGATACTTCATGGACTGGATACTTCTTGAACCCTTGTACATCTACATCATGAGCCAAAACTATTTTTTTTTTTCAAACACACATGGCAGATATTCATGTTTCATGGACAATTGTTCTTTCAGAGAAAAGCAAAGTTTGACAGTTTAATTGCTTTGTTTGTGACACGTAATGAACAGAGAACACAGCCTTTCACAGTCAGCTCCCGTTTGGATGCTTTTATTTTCTCAGAAGTCTCCATAAACAAAACACCACCATACCAGCACCATAATTACATCATAACATTATAACATAACATTACTCGCACACTGAGACTGTAATAAAAAAAAACATTCTTTGTCACCAAAAAATCAAAAGGGCCACATGTTTTTCATAAATAAAATGTCGTGCCCCACAGTGAGTATAAATGAGGCCATAACGCAGCAGTAGTTCTAATTTGGTACAAGCTATTGGTGAATGCAAGTCTCGTCAATATGTTGGCTGCCTACTGGGACACTTGAGCGCACCAGTCAAACAGTATACGATCCGGACGTTTTGTTACAGTAATGAGGTGTTTTATATATGGAGGAGACGGTTTGCCTCTGACGCAAACCGTTATATGAGGATTACAGTTCATGTGCAGACAATAGCTCCTGGTGACGGGGCCGAATCTTGCTGTAAGTAAAAGGTTTTCCACACGGCAGAACCTAAATGTCCTGTGAAATAGAAATACAGACAACGTATTTTCCAGAGTATAAGTCGAAACAGCCAAAAAATGCATAGTAATGAAGAAAAACACATATATTTCACATTTAAATTGCGTTTGAGTATGAAAAAAGTGCGATTTATATTCTGGAAAATATGATAGTTCAGAAGGTCGCAGGTTCGAATCCCGCTGTCGACATAAACATCAGTGGTTGAGCGGTTAGATCCACTGACCCACAGGTTGGCGGTGCGATTCCAGCTCCCACAGATGAAAGGTGAGCATTTCCTTCATGTAAAGCGCTTTGAGTGACTTAAAGGTGGAAAAGCGCTGTATAAAAATGTGCACATTTACCATTTCTAAAAATCAGTGATGTATTAAAAAGCATAAAGAATGACACTGGGGAGAGAGCAGAGAGAAAGGAGCCTCGAACGGCCCATTCTTCGCTCACTCTGCAGAACCTTTGGGTGATTTTTACCATTTTTATGGTGCGTTCATACTTGTTTATGCTTGATCCTGATTTGAGCCCAGTTTAGTTCCTGATCTAAACTTGTCTTGGTTCTGTTCTAGTCCTGAATTAGCTTAGTTCAGGTTTAGTTAATCCTAATTTAGTGCAAATGTTGATGTGGTGCACCCTTACAGTCTTTCTTTCTTTATCTTTATTTACACAGAGGAACACAATGAGATCACTTCGACTCTCTTTTCCATGGGCGCCCTGTTTAAATCCTATACAGAAACAAAACAAACACGTACACAAGTCCATATAAACACTAAAAACAGGAGCAGATGTGTGTATAAAAGCTCGTTACCAGATTATCAAATTGCGATTGTGTCACCAACATATCTCCTTTTGCTTTTCCTTGGAGTATATTCAATTTTTGTGAAGCAAAACAGCGAAAAGCCTGATTCCCGTCTCAGTTTTGGTGCGGCTCGTCCTTAGCTTCATGCAGTAGTTTTCTGAAGCTTCTCGTTACTATCTTTGTCACCGTATTGTACAAAATCGTAGTTTCGCTTCCGTTTAGAGCTGTGTCCTTGTGAAGTCTGACTGGGCCACACTCACTGTAGAACAACATCTGGATTTCTCTGGACTTCTCAACTGCCAGATGTGTGCTGCTCCAACATCTGGATTCATCTCACTCTACTGGATCTGGAGGAAAAAGCCCCACAATGCCTCTGGGTTTCGATGGTCAATATAGACTCCATGGTTATTCCTGCAGGTCTGGTCAAGGACTAAAGCTCTGCAGGGACCCAGCCCAGAGATGGAATGCATTGGAGAGAATGGAGAGGCTTGTTTGTCTTTTCTGTCAGTTGTGCAAAGAATGTTAAACCAACAAACGTTTTCCAAATGTAGGCAAACCAAATGAGTAACAGAGTGACAGGGAGGAAGCTACCGTCACCAAGGAGACAGCTAAGGAGACTGTCTTCTTCTGTTATATTTTAATACCACTCGAGCTAGGTCTGAAAGTAGCTTCAGCTGGAGAAAAAATATATCCTGTATGTTGTAGTTGTCTGGAAAAAAGTTTGTAGTTGTTTGGAAAAAAAGCACGTCAGGAAATGAAAGAACTGTGTCTTTATGACTACCAAGTGCCGCGTTTGAGATGCAACTTTGACAGCTCTGAGATTGGAAATATGATTGGCTAATCCTGCAGGATGAGGAGAAGAAATGCTGTGTCCCCTCCACTCAGACCAAGGTAAACTGTGCAGAGGACAGGAAGTTAATTGAAATGTCACTCCATTCTCCATTTGAATGATGCCCCGGACAAATGAGAAGTGCCGTGTCTCACATCACCTGTTCTGCATAAATCTCTGTTTTGGAGGTCACTGGCTTCGAA